>NC_047116.1:53457336-53677336 GCF_902500255.1 Thalassophryne amazonica
CACAGAAAATTCACAAGAGGTATCGATAAGGGAACTGATAATCGGATCGATAATGGTATCGATATCGATAAAATCTTATTACTACCCATCCCTAATCTTAACACAAGTAACATTTTTCCTAAAAGCCTACTTCTCAGCTGTCGGGTTTAATAGGAATTGTAACCCAGATGAAGGCTGCACACAAGTGAAATAGTGCTTACAGTGCATGTATGTGGTGTTTAGGAGCAGGGCTGTATCACAGACTCTGGGCCTTATCTTTTACCCAACGCAAAGGAGTGCACAGCATAGGACAAGCTTCCTAATGTTATTCATAAAACACCAAACATACTTGTGTCCGTCTGTGAGGTCATGGACATATTTGTTTTAAAATTAGGTGTGTTCAGGTGCAGTGCAGGTGGAATACGTGAATTCGTGAGGATCAAGAAACTATTTGCACAGTAGACCAGCAAAAACTGGCTCAAAACTCCAACACAGCCTAGGGCACAATTGTCAGAAAGCAACTTGGAGGGTCTGTGGCGTGTGCACTCTGTGCACAGAGATGCAATAGTGCATTGTAGAACCATGACACTATATTAAACATAATAACAATGAAATAAAAGTCATCGCTAATGGACAAAACTAAATTTTAATCACTCTGGTTTGCATCATATTGTAGTGCTACATGGAAAATAGAAAATCAAAGGTGTTTTTTCCGTTTTTTTCTTTAAAGATCTCTCATGACGTACAGCACCGTGGCTTTAGTGGTTAGCAGTGTTGTCTCACAGCAAGAAGGTAATGGGATTGGTTCTTACCTGTGGCCTTTCTATGTGAAGTTTGCATCCCACATCTAAAGACATGCAGAGTAGGTGAACTGGAAACTTGAAATTGTCTGTGTGTGGGGGTGTCAGTGTGTTTGTCTGTGTACATGTGGCCTTGTGACAGATTGGCGTCCTGTCCAGGGTGTACCCTCCCCGCCGACTGCTGAGATAGGCTTCAGCCCCCCAATGACCCTTAATTGGAACAAGAAGGTATACAAAATGGTTGGATAGCTGGATCTTTCATGACCCATGGGCAGTACTTTCACAGCCCACTAGCCGGCTGCAGTGCACATCCCTATTCTACAGTCATTCTGCTAACCTTTAGTCCTGATAAATTTAACCTTGCCTTAAATTTTGTTGTGCCTCAGATGGCCTTTTAAGGCTGGCCCGAAAAAGGGAGCCCCATGTTAAAATGTCCAACTTCATAATCAAAATAAACCTGTTCACAGCCTGGCACAAACAAATTAATATCGGTCTCTAGATCTACTTTCCCAATCATGACAACTGTACAGGAGGGGAATTTTTCTAAACTTTTCAGTTTAAGTCATTTTAAGCGACAGAGTTATGAATAATTACAGGTGTGGTTACTCAGAATCAGAGCCCCACTAACAGATGTTGCTAGTTGCTGGGAATATGACTCAGCTAAGTTGATTCTCCTTTCTAAGATTTTATACTAATATATGAGATCATGTGGCTTGCTGTGCAGTTAATGGGACAAATAGGCCATCAAAAATGTCAGTACTCCAGTATTTCTGTTGAATGAAATTTTAGTATTATTTAATAATGTTAACGCTGTTAGCACTAATTATCTGGCAGCTGTGTAACATTAGGTCAACTAATGTTAACCTCATACCCACACCCATATATGGACTGCCAAAGAGTTAGGCAGAGTCAGGTACCGCCAAGATGGCGACATTTTTAGCCACCCTATTTCAGCTTCAAAACTCTTCTTCTTGTTTACTTCTTTGGTAAACATATGGGTGATGCCATGAAGGATTTGTTCAGTATACATTCACTTTATAAGATATGCCTTGTTAATACTGGGGGTTGCCCCTTTTGCCTGTAGAACTGCCTTAATTCTTTGTGGCATAGATTCAACAAGATGTTGGAAATATTCCTTAGAGATGTTGGTCCATATTGACGTAATGGCATCATACTGCATGTACAATGCATTGTACATGCTTCAAGCTCATCAACAAGGCATTTTCATACACACAGCTGCCGCTCACTTGTTATCTTTTCTTTTCCAGACCATTCTCTGTAAACCCTAGAGGTGGCTGTGTGTGAAAATCCCAGTAGATCAGCAGTTTCTCAGCAGCAGATCTGGCACGTCACATTCAAAGTCACTTTCTTCCCCATTCTGATGTTCGGTTTGAACTTCACCACGTCTAGATGCCTAAATGCACTGAGTTGCTGCCATGTGATTGGCTGATTAGTTATTGAAGAGGTCTGCCTAATGACGTGGCCGGTAAGTGTATATGCATTGCATGATTCAGCGCCAGAAAAAGAACAGTGAAAAAAGAAATAATTAAAAGCCCAACATTCATGTCTATGATGCTTGTACAGTAGTGTTCAGAATAATAGTAGTGCTATGTGACTAAAAAGATTAATCCAGGTTTTGAGTATATTTCTTATTGTTACATGGGAAACAAGGTACCAGTAGATTCAGTAGATTCTCACAAATCCAACAAGACCAAGCATTCATGATATGCACACTCTTAAGGCTATGAAATTGGGCTATTAGTAAAAAAAAGTAGAAAAGGGGGTGTTCACAATAATAGTAGCATCTGATGTTGACACTACAAACTCAAAACTATTATGTTCAAACTGCTTTTTTAGCAATCCTGTGAATCACTAAAGTAGTATTTAGTTGTATAACCACAGTTTTCATGATTTCTTCACATCTGCGAGGCATGGAGTCAACCAACTTGTGGCACCTTTCAGCTGTTATTCCACTCCAAGATTCTTTAACAACATTCCACAATTCATTCACATTTCTTGGTTTTGCTTCAGAAACAGCTTTTTTGATGTCACCCCACAAGTTCTCAATTGGAATTAGGTCCGGGGATTGGGCAGGCCACTCCAAAACATTAATTTTGTTGGTTTGGACCCAAGATTTTTCTTGTTTACTAGTGTGCTTGGGGTCATTGTCTTGTTCAAACACCCATTTCAAGGGCATGTCCTCTTCAGCATTTAGGCAACATGACCTCTTCAAGTATTTTGACATATCCAAACTGATCCATGATACCTGGTATGCGATATATAGGCCCAACACCACAGTAGGAGAAACATGCCCATATCATGATGCTTGCACCACCATGTTTCACTGTCTTCACTGTGAACTGTGGCTTGAATTCAGAGTTTGGGGGTCGTCTCACAAACTGTCTGTGGTCCTTGGACCCAAAAAGAACAATTTTACTCTCATCAGTCCACAAAATATTCCTCCATTTCTCTTTAGGCCAGTTGATGTGTTCTTTGGCAAATTGTAACCTCTTCTGCACTTGTCTTTTATTTAACAGAGGGACTTTGCGGGGGATTCTTGCAAATAAATTAGCTTCACACAGGCGTCTTCTAACTGTCACAGCACTTACAGGTAACTCCAGACTGTCTTTGATCATCCTGGAGCTGATCAATGGGTGAGCCTTTGCCATTCTGGTTATTCTTCTATCCATTTTGATGGTTGTTTTCCGTTTTCTTCCACGCATCTCTGTTTTTTTTTTTTTTTTCCCCATTTTAAAGCATTGGAGATCATTGTAGATGAACAGCCTATAATTTTTTGCACCTGCGTATAAGTTTTCCCCTCTCCAATCAACTTTTTAATCAAACTACGGTGTTCTTCTGAACAATGTCTTGAACGTCCCATTTTCCTCAGGCTTTCAAAGAGAAAAGCATGTTCAACAGGTGCTGGCTTCATCCTTACATAGGGAACACCTGATTCACACCTGTTTGTTCCACAAAATTGACGAACTCACTGACTGAATGTCACACTACTATTATTGTGAACACCCCCTTTTCTACTTTTTTTTTACTAATAGCCCAGTTTCATAGCCTTAAGAGTGTGCATATCATGAATGTTTGGTCTTGTTGGATTTGTGAGAATCTACTGAATCTACTGGTACCTTGTTTCCCATGTAACAATAACAAATATACTCAAAACCTGGATTAATCTTTTTAGTCACATAGCACTACTATTATTCTGAACACTACTGTATGTAAACGTTTAACCACAACTGTATGTCAAAATCCAAGCATATAGTACATTCTGTTGTTGTTGTAGTCTTTCAGCTGGCCCTGGTTGCCACAGTGGATCCAGTACAGATCATTTGGAACTATTTTTCACTTTTTCCCCATTGCCTCTAATCTTTTTACTCATTTCACATGACTTGACTCAGCATGTTAAATGATCACACTGTGTTTAATAACGATTCAGTTTTCCATTTCTTTCTATTCTTAAGGTTGTAAACACACAAATCATCCTTTCCTTTGCATTCTTTTTCATGGCATAATTTTCCTGGCATTCTAAAGCAATGGGGTATAAACGCTGAATCAGACATGATCTGAGAACTTTGACTTGACCCATAACTCCTCTCCTCAAAGACCTGCGGAGTATCATCAGCTGCCAACTTTTTAATGCATTTATGAATCTTTGCTGCAGTCGTGTGTGTCACCACAGCAATTTTTGATGATCAAAAAAAGAAAAAAGTATAGAGGCTCAAAAATCTAAATTAAGGCCATCACTTTTTAAGGGTTTGACATTTGTTCAATGCTCACAGAGAACTGAAACTGAAATCTCTGCAAGTGCCAGATAAAACAGGAGTTTCTTGTATAACAGAAGAATTCTGGGTGTTGTTTGAGGAAGAAAGAAGGCCACTGAGATTAGAGGTGTTACTTGAAGAAACAAGCCAGGGTGACAGAGAGTGTAGTTACAAAACCTCCAAACCAGATGTGGGCAGCTGCAGAGCTGAACTGCACATGGAGGTTGTTAAGAGTGTATTCATGTGGAAAGTGGAGTACACAGATTAGACGACCACTCACTCTGTAGTCACTGGTGTCACAACTATGAAGAGTTTTATTTGTGGCTGTTTATGCCAAATTAATTGGGCTAACATCTTGTGATGAAAGGCAAGTAATCAAGGTTGTCAACTGGACAATGTTGAAACTCTGTGACACACCAAAGAAACCATTAGAAATGTGGTGAGTTTCATGCAAAGGTTTTGGAACTCAGATTTTTTGTGGGAAATTCTGCGGTAACAGAATTGACAGTAAATTCTGGCTATACTGTAGTTTACCATTAAAAAATTGACTTGACTATAATCCCATTAAAATAGAGGTACCCTACTTCTTCCTCTTTCTGCTGTTCCAGTTAAGGTCGCCACAGCAGATCGTCAGTCTCTTCATCTCACTCAGCATCTTCCTGCAATTTTAGACATTGCTCAAGGGTTAGGGTAATGATGGCAAGTGCAGATCTTTCACTTCCTGGTTTACTGTAGTCCAGCATTAGGGGTCTCCAATTGGTACAAAATGCTGCTGCCAGACTTCTGACAGGAAGCAGAAGGTTTGATCACATTACACTCATTTTGGCGTCTCGTCACTGGCTTCCTGTCCCAGTGAGATCAGATTTTAAGGTTCTGCTATTAGCCTATAAAATTATTCACGGACTGGCACCTCCCTACTTTGCTGACCTACTTAAACCCTATGTACCAGCCCAGGTTCTGTGTTCTCAGGGTGCAGGACTACTTTGTGCCCCGAGGGAGAATAAAACGTCTGTGGGCCACAGAGCTTGCTCTTATCATGAGTGAATGAATGAATGAATGAATGAATTTATCCGGCACACACAGACCCAAAATAACAACATAAACTCACAAAGAAAACAATCCAACAACACGCCCATGTGCCTGACAGGGTGTAGGCAGAAGCAAAAGCTTATAAACACCCCCCCCAACCAAAAAAGTAAAAATGTATACATATGTATATAAAAATATACATGTGCCCATGATAACTAATATAAAACATAAATTAATCACTGAAATAAAATTTCAAAACACAAACATGCAAACAGCAGTGCACCATGCACAAACCCAAAAACAAAACAAAATCAATAAACCTAATTCATCGCACCAATGTAGATCCTGCCGTTTGCCATCCAGGTGGCTTGCATTTTGTTCTTCTTCCTCAGGACACGTGCTTGGTGGGCACTGTGGGCATTTTTCCTCAGCAAATGTTCATTTAGATATACATTTGAGTCCTTCAGCTTCATGATTTGCTTCAGGATTTCCACCTTTTGTTTTCTGTTTACAAATGCAGTATTATATCTGGACTTTTTTGTTCAGTTTACATTTGTTGTCCCTTTTTGTCTAAAAATGTAATGACTTGTTCGACTGATTCAATATCACTCACTGTAGGCAAAGTGTCCATAGATGCAGCCCTAGCGTAGGACTCTGGTTTAGTATGAAGTCTGCTGATTATTAAGTCATTCATTCTGCTGTATTGTTCCAAGTCATCAATTCTCTTTTCAAGCATAGAAATCTTTAGGTCTTTCTCCAGATTCTGTTCTTTGAGCTCCTTTATCTCACCCAATAAATCCATCAGTTCTTTCAGATGTGTGGTCACAATGGTGCGCTCACCTGACATCAAATTGAGGGATTGTTTAATGTCCTCAATCTCCTGTTTTTACCTAGCCATGTTTTCTTCTTAGGTCGGTGGAGGAGGCTGCTGAGGCCTGGTGGCTGCTGAGGCCTGGTGGCTGCTCTCACGATATTCCGAATGCAGTAAATCCATATCAACAAGCCTCATGTCATCTCAATCATTGAGCTTCTCTCACTGCCTCAGATTGACAGCAGAGCCACTGCCTGTTCTCACAGTGTCACTAATCCTCTGGGTATAATTAGGTGTTTGTGATAAAATGCTGAAAATGACACATATCCCTCCACAACAGCTGGCAGCACATCAAACAGAATAGTGCCCATGTTCTGTGGAATGATCTCGCTGTGTCAATAAAACAGTCAGATTCTGTACAGACTTTCAAGTGTAGATTTAAGATTTTCCCTTTTCTATGGCTAGACTACTGGCATAGTATGTTACGGGGCGGCGTTAGCCTATTTTAGCCTAAATATATTTTAAGCACCCCTAATATATATATATATATATGCTTCTATACTACTATTTTTTTAAACAACCTATTTCAAGCATTATGCCAAAATATGTACTACAAGAACACAGTAATTTGATCATCTCCCCTTCTTGGGCAAATGGTTCAATTCACGAAGTGCGCCTACATTCATCTGTCTGCTCTGGCATGTGTTTGTGTCACGTGGTGCTGCTGCAGGTGGCGCTCATTTAGCAGAGGTGCTGTCCTGTGAGCTTTGGTGGTAACCTCGCCCAGCCGCGCTGTCAAGTGATTGCCAGGCGACTGTCACGTTTGCGAAGTATTTATTCACAGTTTATGTCTCTGAATGTGAAGAGCAAATGCAACTTTCTGAAAAGTGCTTATTTTACTCACCTAGCTACCTATCGCGCGCTGTGCGTGGTCAAATGTAAGATTGATTCAGTGCTGTCTTTTTTTTTTTCAACTAAATCTTCTTGTCAGCTACTAAATGGTGCTCGCCCTTCAATCTGTGTAGCTTCCATGAACAAATCACTCTCCTACATCAAATACCATGTACACAGATCTGACCTTAAATGCTTAGTTAAGGTCCTTATTAAGACAGTAAACTTTACCACAAAGTTTAATGCACAGCATGATAAGAAGTGAATAATTTAAATTCCTGCTAAAAAGGCATAAATCATAAAACTCATTTTGTATTTTTATTTGTTGGCCGTAAGTGGCAAACCAAGCCTGCAGTGCAGTGATGGATATCAAAGCATTTTTTTCAAAAGCAAAAAAAGCTTCAGGTGAGGTTTGTGCACTCTATAGACCATAGGCGTCAAAATTATTCCAGGAAAGGCCAAGAGGGTGCAGGTTTTCTTTGTAACCACCACCTCCACCAGGTGATGTCACTGATTAACATCACTTTGAGCAGATGGGAAGAGTTCATCAATGAAATCACATGCTGGAGTTGGTGGTTTCAAAGAAAACCTGCACCCGCTTGGCCTTTCCTGGAATCAGTTTGACGCCTATGCTACAGCCCTTATGTGATAGTAGATATGGACATTGAGAATAGCAAAGGATGGAAAGTGAAGCTAAGGGTAAATTGAATATGTGTATCAGACTTTGGAGGTGTCTTACTTGTGTTACTGGTATTTTGACTTTTGGTATGAATTCTGAAGTCACACAATTTTATTTTTATTACTTTTAAGGACTTCATTAGATCTTGTCTGTCCTTTCTATGCTTTGCTGTTAATTCAATAAATAATTCATATTCATATATTTCTTATCCTGAACCCATTTATGTGCAGTGTACCATCTGTGTTCTCCATCCAGCCTCATAGTGGAGTGCTGCTGTCGCTGTGCTAAACCAGGTCCTCCTGCACACGGCACTAAACCTCACTGATCATAACAATTGCAACTACTGTATTTTTATGAGTTACAACGTGGATGTGCGTGCTGCCAGAAAAACAGAGACATTAGTCAGTTTGTAGAATAAATAAATAAATAGCCAAAACTAAAACACAATCTAAGTAATGCCTAAAACTGTCTAAATGTAATTGAAAAGTGATACCAGGGTGAGTGTTCTGTACTAAGTACTATGATATAATAATCTGTTAAGATGAAATAAAAAAAAATCTTCAATAACTATAGGCTCATAAGACTAATATAAAAACAAGGATAATATACTGTACTCAGCCTCTGAATATTTCAGACCTGCTCCTAAGTTGCAATTTTACTATTTGCCCTCACCACATTAGGAGATGAAATTATTTGTTATAAACTGCACCAGAATGCAGGAATTTTATGTATGGGCCGTTATCCATTGCTAATATACATTTTGTTTTTTGTTTTTTTTTCATTTTGACAATGAATGCAGTTTTTACAAGCAATGTTTTCACTCTGAAATCATGGGAAATTGTATTTCTGGACATCTAGATTATAAAAATTTTAAAAATGTGCTAAGCACCCCTAAAACTGGAAGTCTAAAATCGCCTCTGGTATGTTACTATGCTTTCTACCCTTTTAAATTAATTTTAGTAGGAAACAAAAGTGTCCACGGCCTCAACTTTATCTAAAGTCTGGGTCTTTTAGTGAAGCTTAGGGCTAGTGGCCGGCGATCACATTAGTATTTCTTCTGTTTTTCTTGTTGCTTAATGCTGACAAATTATACTGTATTTGTTATCTTTCTGCCGCCTGATTCTGTTTTTGTTTTATCTCTGTTTGAGGTGCGGATCCATCCAGAAGTGGGAGTGAGTGTCTTCTTCTGCAGGCCTCCCGTCCTGTATGCCAGCACAGACTTCCCAAAACTTCAGTTCCCAAATGCTTATTGAGTGTTGTTAGAAGGAAAGGTGATGTAACACAGTAGTAAACATACCACTGTCCCAGCTTTTTTGAAACGTGTTGCAGGCATTCATTTCAAAATGAGCAAATATTTGCACAAAAACAATAAAGTTTATCAGTTTGAACATTAAATATCTTGTCTTTGTGGTGTATTCAACTGAATATAGCTTGAAGAGGATTTGCAAATCATTGTATTCTGTTATTTACATTTTACACAACGTCCCAACTTAACTGGAATTGGGGTTGTACAACATCACTAAACCATCACTTTTGCAGCCAGTTTTCACAGCGGTAGGCTTATTTGGTGCAGAGTAAACTGAAGCGTTGCTGTGTTATGCATTTGTCATGTTAAAAAAAAAGCACACACTGCAAATGTAAGAAGTTAGCGAGCTAAACTGAGATGTGTTATAAGCAGCGGGGGCAGGAGGAAGCTGGATACAGAGGTCACATTCAGCACATTTCCTGTGCCTTGAAGTGTCATTTCCCCCTTTTAAATGACTGTAATTGAACTCTGCCCTCAAACATGTTTGCACTCAAATAAACCCTTTTAACTTATGTTCAAGGTTAGTGTCTCTACTCAATAGAATGAACCTCATTGTGACGAACAGATCTTTTCACGAACTGAAAATTTAAATTTAAATGTAAAAGTTTATGCATAAGAGAATATGTTATTCTGCTATATAATTTCAGGGTTCCAAAGTCAAATTTGGTCAAATACTTTAAGGTGTCTGTCTGTTAAAATATAGTTAAGACAAAGGATGTAACTGCAGCTGTTCTCAAGGTGATAACTCGTCTTTTACCATCTGACAAAACGAAGTTCAAAAGACTGACACAGAAATAAGCCACCTGTTTTGTCAAAGACATACGAGTGCAGTCATTTCAGTTGGAAACCCAGAAAAGATGATTATCTAGTCCCACCATCGTTACACCCAGCCCCCAATACCCTCACCATCACCGCCATCTGTTCCAGGGGTAGGACAGTCTGTTTCCATGGTAACTCAGTACCCCTTCTCCCTAAAATCACTGGTGTTTCTTTTGTGTGCTCCATGTGCAACCCAGCCACGCTTCTGAGGGTTGGCTGGTGTCGACTATGTGAAAAGTTATCTTCAGAATTTAATATATTTTCCTCAGATGCACAAAGTTAAAAATAAATCAATTCTGTTGAGAAATTG
Organism: Thalassophryne amazonica; assembly: GCF_902500255.1. Taxonomy (NCBI): domain Eukaryota; kingdom Metazoa; phylum Chordata; class Actinopteri; order Batrachoidiformes; family Batrachoididae; genus Thalassophryne; species Thalassophryne amazonica. The sequence goes on from NC_047116.1 coordinate 53,467,734, forward strand.
TGCACTGTGGTGAGACGAAATCTTTTTGAGCATATTAAAGTACAATTCTTTTGACCATCAGTCTCCTTCCCCAACGAAGTGACCTTGCAAATGGGGGATTTTCACTCACCTACACGCTACTTTCCGCTAACAGAGTTTGCTGTGCATATATACTTCCGGTACAACAGCGAGTCAGTCTAAGCACCGCAGAAAGTTTACTCTTTTTCCAGAATCTCTTTTAGATCTTCCAAGAGTGACGTTTCAAGATGTGTACCAATTAACAGAGAGAAATTTTCCCACAACCCATTCCAAACTGGACAAAGGATAGTTTATTTTTGACTGCTTTATCTACAACTATGAAGGTTACTAGCTTGCCAGCTTAGCATCAGCTCAGATATAAACACTATAATGTGTGCTGTTGAGGGTAATGTTGAACCACAATTTATCCACTTTTTAAAAGTAAGAATGATTTGAATTATTTTGTAGCCTCTATGTAGCCTGTTCTGTAATGAACTACATTAGTCAACATTAGCAACAGCTAATTCTAGTTAGATAAGACTGTCCCTTTTACCTGAATACACAATCCATAGTGCAATATAACTGAGTTGAGGCATTACTAGAATCAACGTCATGGCCTAAGCTCTCACCTATTTCTTTTGGAAACATTTGTCACTCAGGAACAGTGTTGCACAGTTACTTTGAAAAGTTACTTTATTAGTTACTTTATGCAGTTACTTACAGTTACTTCATTAGCAGCTTTATGCAGTTACTTTATTAGCAGCTGTCGACAACTTGTAACTATAATGTAGCTAATAAGGAAACTAGTAATCCAACTTGGTTTCTCTTAAAATTGAGTAATCAGCAAAGTAACTATTAGTTACTTTTCTGAGTACTCAATCTTAAAAATAACCAAGTTACATTACTAGTTACTTTATTAGTTGCATACAGCAGATGCAGATAACTTGTCGGCAGCTGCTAATGAAGAAACTGTATAAAGTAACTGTACAATGTAACTGTAAAAAATAACGAATAAAGTAACTTTTCAAAGTAACTGTTACAACACTGCTCTGGAATGAGTGAAAGTTGAGGTACAGCTGTGTTTGTTTGTTGGAATTGCAGAGCGGCACGGAGCAGTGACACCGTGAAGCCACTTCAGCCATTGTTGACAACTAACTGGAAGTCCAAATACACAGTTAACTTTTACTTCCACATAAGAAACCCAGAAACATGAAAATCCCCCATTAAGTCCCTTTAACCCCGAGCCTACAGTCAGCATGTTCCTGTCGCACAAGTTGCACAAATACAGTGAGGAAAATAAGTATTTGAACACCCTGCGATTTTGCAAGTTCTCCCACTTAGAAATCATGGAGGGGTCTGAAATTTTCATCTTAGGTGCATGTCCATTGTGAGAGACATAATCCCCCCTCAAAAAAATCCGGAAATCACAATGTATGATTTTTTTAAATAATTTATTTGCATGTTACTGCTGCAAATAAGTATTTGAACACCTGCCAATCAGCAGAAATTGTGGCCCCCAAGGACCCGTTAGTCTGCCTCTAAAAAGTCCACCTCCACTCCACTTATTATTCCAAATTAGAAGGACCTACTATCTGAGGTCATTAGCTGCAGAAAGACACCTGTCCACCCCACACAATCAGTAAGACTCCAACTACTAACATGGCTAAGACCCAAGAGCTGTCCAAAGACACCAGAGACAAAATTGTAGACCTCCACAAGGCTGGAAAGGGCTACGGGGCAATTGCCAAGCAGCTTGGTGAAAAAAGATTAACTGTTGGAGCAATTATTAGAAAATGGAAGAAGCTAAACATGACTGTCAATCTCCATCCGACTGGGGCTCCAGCAAGATCCCACCTCGTGGCGTATAAATGATCCTAATGTAGTGGGATGAAAGTCCCAGGTCCCAATTGAAAAAGACGTTCCCGCTAGCTTGGCTAACGGGGAGTTCCCCTTTGGCTGACCTGGTAGAGGAACGGTCTTTCGTGCGAGCCGCGTGGGTTCGAACCCCACCGTCGTCCCAGCCACGAAGGTCCTGCTGCTTCAATCTGGTGTCACGAACAGGATGTGGATCACAGAGTATGCTAACATGCACCTGTGACTTCAGGACAAAGTCAAAAATGGTGGGGAGATGTGTAGCGGGATGAAAGTCCCGGGTCCCAATTGAAAAAGATGTTCCCTCTAGCTTGGCTAACGGGGAGTTCCCCTTTGGCTGACCTGGTAGAGGAACGGTCTTTCGTGCGAGCCGCGTGGGTTCGATCCCCACCGTCGTCCCGGCCATGAAGGTCCTGATGCTTCACTAAGAAAGGTGAGGAATCAGCCCAGAACTGCTCGGGAGGTGCTGGTCAATGACCTGAAGAGAGCTGGCACCACTGTTTCCAAGGTTACTGTGGGTAATACACTAAGACGTCATGGGTTAAAATCATGCATGACACGGAAGGTTCCCCTTCTTAAATCAGCACACATCCAGGGCCGTCTTAGGTTTGCCCATGACCATTTGGATGATCCAGAGGAGTCATGGGAGAAAGTTATGTGGTCAGATGAGACCAAAATAGAACTTCTGGTCTTAATTCCACTCACCGTGTTTGGAGGAAGAAGAATGCTGAGTACCATCCCAAAAACACCGTCCCTACTGTGAAGCATGGGGGTGGAAGCATCATGCTTTGGGGGTGTTTTTCTGCACATACGACAGGACGACTGCACTGTATTAAGGAGAGGATGAACAGGGCCATGTATTGCGAGATTTTGAGGAAGAACCTCCTTTCCTCAGTTAGAGCATTGAAGATGGGTCATGGATGGGTCTTCAAACATGACAATGTCCCAAGCACACAGCCAAGATATCAAGGAGTGGCTCCGTAAGAAGCATATCAAGGCTCTGGAGTGGCCTAGCCAGTCTCCAGACCTAAACCCAATAGAAAATCTTTGGAGGGAGCTCAAACTCCGTGTTTCTCAGTGACAGCCCAGTAACCTGGCTGATCTAGAGAAGATCTGTGTGGAGGAATGGGCCAAAATACCTGCTGCAGTGTGTGCAAACCTGGTGAAAAACTACAGGAAACATTTGACCTCTGAAATTGCAAACACAGGCTACTGTACCAAATATTAACATTGATTTGCAGCAGTAACATACAAATAAATTCTTAAAAAATCATACATTGTGATTTCCGGATTTTTTTTTTTTTTTTTTTTAGATTATGTCTCTCGTGAACGTGCACCTAAGATGAAAATTTCAGACCCCTCCATGATTTCTAAGTGGGAGAACTTAGAAATCGCAGGGTGTTCAAATATTTTATTTTCCTCACTGTACCTATTAAATAAGGCACCAAGCCTTCAAGAAAAAAAGGGTGTTATTTCAGTTGTCCACAGATTTTATGTAGAATTTGTCATTGCTGAAAGTTGTACCACCACTGTTTTTTTAAAAAAGATTTAAGTCATAAAAAGAATTTTCTTAGTCATCACTTATAATATATAACAATATAACTTTATTCCTCACTCCTTAAATAAGGGATTCATAAGATGACATTGCCAATATTATCAAAATTCAGGCTGTCTGGAAAAACATTAATAAATTGTTCTCCAGAAGGGAAATGTTCAAATGAACAGACAGCAATGAAATATTTTTGGTAGTGACCCATACAGTCTATGGTAGTGACCATAGTAACACAACAGATCACAGGGGCGTCCTCTGATTTATGCGAGGAATGCTGGGAAGCACATGGTGGCAGCCAATTAGAGTGTAGAAAGGCAGGGCGACGTTAGCTGGTTTTTCATGGGAAACGAAATAAATGCTCCGAAACAGCTTATTTCTATATAAATCGTATATGTTAGCATCTACACCGTGTGTAGCACATCATGTAAGGTCAAAGGGAATTTCCAGTCATTTCAAAACCTAATGCATGTGTAGTTGCGCACACACACTTCCTCCTGTAGATGGTGTTAAAAGGAAAACAAAATATTCGAAATACTCCAACTAACTTCATGTTTATTTAGCTGACAGCTGATATCAGGTCTTCATAGGCATCATACAAGTGTTGACTTAATGTTCTGTTGTGTCATAGAGATCAAGGTGTAGTATATAGGATCTTACCAACCATGCAACGTATGAGACATTTGCAATTTTTTTTGAGGAATAAAAAAAATTTTAATGACTTTTACATGAGAAATGTTAAGTGGCATTTTTAACAATCACTGATCAGGATGAACCCCTCAGATGTAGAAGCTCATCATTTCAGCTCCATCTCGTGTCAGAAGTGGGGCATTCAAGGAATCTTGGTTCTTCAACAATGTTCATGGTTGGATAAAAATGATGAGCTCCATAGTATCTTGGCTCTTCAACAATGTTCAGTGATGAGCTCCATGGAATCTTGGCTCTTCAAAAATGTTCTTTGTTGGATGAAAATGATGAGCTCCATGGAATCTTGGCTCTTCAACATTGTTTAACAATGAGCTCCATGGAATCTTGGCTCTTCAACAATGTACGTGGTTGGGCAACAGTGACCAGTTGAATGGGATCTTGGCTTATCAACAATGTACGTGGTTGGGCAACAGTGACCAGCTGCATGGAATCTTGGCTTATCAACAGTGTATGTGGTTGGGCAACAGTGACCAGATGCATGGAATCTTGGCTTATCAAAAACGTAGGTGGTTGGGCAACAGTGACCAGTTGCATGGAATCTTGGCTTATCAACAGTGTATGTGGTTGGGCAACAGTGACCAGTTGCATGGAATCTTGGCTTATCAACAGTGTACGTGATTGGGCAACAGTGACCAGTTGCATGGAATCTTGGCTTCTCAACAATGTATGTGGTTGGGCAACAGTGACCAGTTGCATGGAATCTTGGCTTCTCAACAATGTATGTGGTTGGGCAACAGTGACCAGTTGCATGGAATCTTGGCTTCTCAACAATGTATGTGGTTGGGCAACAGTGACCAGTTGCATGGAATCTTGGCTTATCAACAGTGTACGTGGTTGGGCAACAGTGACCAGATGCATGGAATCTTGGATTATCAAAAATGTAGGTGGTTGGGCAACAGTGACCAGTTGCATGGAATCTTGGCTTCTCAACAATGTATGTGGTTGGGCAACAGTGACCAGATGCATGGAATCTTGGCTTATCAAAAATGTAGGTGGTTGGGCAACAGTGACCAGATGCATGGAATCTTGGCTTATCAACAGTGTACGTGGTTGGGCAACAGTGACCAGATGCATGGAATCTTGGCTTATCAAAAATGTAGGTGGTTGGGCAACAGTGACCAGATGCATGGAATCTTGGCTTATCAAAAATGTAGGTGGTTGGGCAACAGTGACCAGTTGCATGGAATCTTGGCTTATCAACAATGTATGTCATTGGGCAGCAGTGATCAGCTTCATGGAATCCTGGCTCTTTAGCCATGTGTGTGGTTGGGTTATAGTGACCATCTCCATGGAAACTTGGGTCTTCAGGAATGTGCATGGTTGGGCTTGAATGACCAGCTTCATGGAATATTGGATCTTGAGGAATGCATGTGGTTAGAGTACAAAGACCAGCTGCACAGACACGTGGGGCTTCAGTATTGCCAGTGTGAAAGGAAGTGTATTCAGTGGCAAGATCACTGACACAAAATCTGCCAGAGTTAACCACGACCCCATCATCAATTAATAAAACATGGTGGCTTGGATCTGGGACTGATATTGTGTCAACACTACCATTGGTCAAATTTTTGTTGTTGCTTTCATGGACAGTGTGTTTAGACTTCTCACACACATGCCCACCAGCTTCATGGAATATTAGGTCTTGAGCAATGCACATGCTTGGAGACCAATTATCTTCAGCCATGTGTGTGGGTGGGTGACAGTGACCATCTCTGTGGAAACTTGGGTCCTGAGGAATGTGCATGGTCAGGTTTACATGATCAGCTTCACAACCGCTGCCAGAGTTAACCATGACCCCATCATCAATTAATAAAATATGGTTGCTTTGGTCCAAGACTGGCATTGGGTCAAATTCACCATGGGTCAAATCTTTGTTGTTGCTGTCATGGACAGTGTGTTGACATTCCCCATGCGCATGCACATTTACTGTGCAGACTTGCATATCCATGAAAAAGTTTTGAATGAAATGGGAAGCATTCAGCAGGTGACGCATGGTGATGAAGTCATGTTGTAGAGCCTCTGTTGGTTTAATCCTCTCTCGAGGATCCACCATCAGTATTTTGTGTATTAGGTCCAGAAATGCTTCAAGGTCACAGTACTCCATCCAATCTTCTACCTGGAACATGTATTTTAGGTCATTCAGGTTTTGAAAAAGGCATCTTGATTTTCCAGTGAACTGCTGGTCCAATGTTTCACATTCTTCTGGCTTCTTGAACCTCCACATATCACCGTCTTTGGTGAAGAATTGTGTTGTACGCAGTGTTGCCACAGTTACTTTGAAAAAGTAATCCAATTACTGATTACTGATTACTCCTTGAAAAAGTAACTTAGTTACTTTACTGATTACTCAATTGGAAAAGTGACTAAGTTAGATTACTAGTTACTTTTTTAGTTACTTTCCCCAGCTGCTGACAACAACCCTCTGCCACCTCAACATGACAATGATACCTGTTTTGCCAAAACTCACTTTATAGTCACCCTTTCCTGGCTTCAATGAAAATAAATAGTTGTTTTATAAAAAGTAAAATAAAGACCTCTTTCTTGACCTCATATTTAACTGTTGACAGCACTGTAACAGTAAAACGTGCCATTTCTAACCTACATTGTTTATAAATTAACTATTAAATTCATTCTAACATTTTTCTAACATTTAAATTCTCTCTAAACATTTTACTTGTCGAAATTATTATTATTTTAAGTAGTATTAGTAGTTGTAGTAAAAAAAGGCTTCAAGACTGGACCTTTAATCTAGGGGTGTTGTGGGGGGCACATCCTTGCCCCACGCCCCCATTCCATCTGGATTTGCCCCTGCTTTGGCGTTTGAGCACAAAGAATGGATAACATTTATTTATGCAGAAAACATGACCAGATTTACAGGTAAGAAGGTTTTATTGCGTTTTCACATCATATGCTCCTCAGAGTTTTATTATATACACCAGTGGATCATTTTCCAAAAAAAAATATATATATATATATATATATATATATATATATATATATATATATATATATATATATATATATATATATATTTCTTTATATTTCCGCAGCTTACAAGTTATCATGATACAACTTTTAACTTTGTGTTATGTCTTCAAAATCGGTCTTTTGCGTGCTCTCCACCTGTGTTGCCGCACAGCTCCTGCTCTTACCTGCTCCACTGGAGTTATTATCTTCCATGGCTTTAAACACACATCCACTTTCACACAGTCACCCAAATTTTAACTTTGTGTTCGTCCAATATTGACTGAAATATCACTCTTTTGTGAGCTGGCATTCTGCCTAAATGCTCGTTTGAAGCGCACACGCAGCGGAGCTCATGTGATCCATTAACAAGATATTAAATCAACATACTTTTACAAACAACAGACATCAACATACAGACATACTTTTACAGCAAGGAACTGTTTTATCCATCCATCCATCCATTTTATTCCACTTTATCCAGAGTCGGGTCGCGGGGGCAGCAGCTCAAGCAAAGCCGCCCAGACCTCCCGATCCACACACACCTCCCCCAGCTCCTCTGGGGAACCCCAAGGCGTTCCCAAGCCAGCCGAGAGATGTAGTCCCTCCAGCGTGTCCTGGGTCTTCCCCGGGGCCTCCTCCCAATGGGACATGCCCGGAACACCTCTCCAGCGAGGCGTGCAGGGGGCATCCAGAAAAGATGCCCGAGCCACCTCAACTGACTCCTTTCGATGTGGAGGAGCAGCGGCTCGACTCCGAGCTCCTCCCGAGTGACCGAGCTCCTCACCCTATCTCTAACGGAGCACCGAGCCACTCTGCGGAGGAAACTCATCTCGGCCGCTTGTACTCGCAATCTCGTTCTTTCGGTCATGAGCCAAATCTCATGATCATAGGTGAGGATCGGAACGTAGATCGATCGGTAAATCAAGAGCTTTGCCCCCCTACTCAGCTCTCTCTTCACCACGACGGTCCGATACAGCGACCGCATCACTGCAGATGCTGCACCGATCCATCTATCGATCTCACGCTCCATCCGTCCCTCACTCGTGAACAAGACCCCGAGATACTTAAACTCCTCCACTTGAGGCAAGGACACTCCACCGACCTGAAGAGGGCAAAGCACCCTTTTCCGGTCGAGAACCATGGCCTCGGATTTGGAGGTGCTGATTTTCATCCCGGACGCTTCACACTCGGCTGCAAACCGCCCCAGTGCACGCTGAAGGTCCTGTTTTATCAAGTTATAAAAAAACATTAAAAATAATTACCTTAGGCTGTTCAAAATACATTCCACATGGAGCAGGAAAGAGAGGGAAAAAAAAAGTGTCCAGATGAAACAGTCCACTGATTCTAGAAGCGATGTTTTCAGCATCCAAGGTTTGGCAGAAAATGAATAATCCACTACAAAATAATTATTTTATATAGAGTCCAGCGCACAGAGCAGGTGGAATTGTGTGCGCAAGAGGAGAGCTGTTCCAAAAATAGCCTCTCAGGTCCTGCAAAGGTGCCAGGCGCACGGATAATGGACTTTTTGGAGACTCGTAAGCACCACGCAAATGCCTCTAAGCCGTCGCAGTAACTCGAACACAAACTGCGCCACGCTGTTGTTGCTAAATTTTGAACATCTTGAAATTAGCGCCACGCTCACAGAGGAGCCTTGTTAACTGAAGATAATGCCTCTAAAAGCCACTCTGAGCCACTATACTGCCATGAAAGCTCACGAAACAAAAAAACAGGGTGCGTGGCTCCTTCTTCATCCTTCATTATTCGGTGAGACCGCGGTGTTGTGTGGGCCGCCAGAAGAGGAGGTACTGCTGGCCCACCACCAGAGGGCGCCCTGCCTGGAGTGCGGGCTCCAGGCACCAGAGGGCGCAGCCGCCTCACAGGAGCAGCTACGGTGACAGCTGTCACGCATCACCTGCAACAGCTGTTACCAATCAGCAGGGGTACATCAGCAGGACGACGTCTCCACCTCTTTGCCGAGATATCGTTCTACCTGGAAGGTAATATTCTCAGCTGACTGCTTGACGGTAACCTTTTGTGATTTTTGTGAGTGATAACAGACCTTTTTTCCAACGAGAGGTGGAGGTAGCTTTCCTGCCGTGCGGATTACTGGGTGCAAACGCGCCCACCTTTAATTGTGTTTTTGTTCCTCGCCAGCAGTACCAGGTCCGACACGCGGAGGCAGTGGCCACCTGGGAGTTCGGGACTTGGCGGCTCCAGTATTCCCGGGGTCTGGTGGCAGAGGAAATCGTGTGGTTCCGGTTCTGCTTTGGACAGGTGTCTCCTATCTTCGAGCCTGCCCACACGACACCTTTGTGAATTGATTCTGATCTATTGTTGTAATCTGTTGTATTTGTTGTGCACATTCACAACAGTAAAGTGTTATTATTTGACCTACTCCATTGTCCGTTCCTTTGCGCCCCCTGTTGTGGGTCCGTGTACCGACACTTTCCCAACAGGATATCTCGGCCAGCGTCATGGATCCCGAGGGGCGTCAACCGGCTGTTGAACGGCCAATGGAAGAGCAGGGCACACAGGCGTCCGCAGGAGGAATGATCGGTGAGCTGCAGCAGATCCTCACAGCTTTCACGGCTCGGTTGGATCTAATGACCGAACAGAACGTCCTCCTTAACCGCAGGGTGGAGGCTCTCGCCGCGCAGGTGGAAGCGTGCCCTCAGGGTGCTGCTGCGGCTCTCCCTCCTGTCGACCCTGTGCGTAACAGTGACGTTCCACAGGTCGTTCAACGACCCCTCCCACCTTCCCCTGAAGCATACATAAGCCCTCCAGAGCCGTACGGAGGTTGTGTGGAGACGTGCGCGGACTTTCTTATGCAGTGTTCGCTCGTCGTCGCACAACGTCCCATCATGTACGCGAATGATGCTAGTAAGATAGCTTATGTCATTAATCTGCTTCGCGGCAAGGCACGCGCTTGGGCTACAGCGCTTTGGGAGCAAAATTCACGGCTCCTTCTGATATATGACGGGTTTGTGAGGGAGTTCAGAACAGTGTTCGATCACCCAAATAGAGGAGAGACCGCTTCAGCCGTGCTGCTGTCAATGAGACAGGGGCGCCGGAGCGCAGCTGTTTATGCAGTCGACTTCCGCATCGCGGCTGCGAGGTCCGGCTGGAATAACACTGCCCTCCATGCCGCCTTCGTAAACGGACTGTCGTTGGTCCTGAAGGAGCTCCTGGTGGCCAAGGACGAACCGCGGGATTTAGACGGGCTTATTGATCTCGTTATATGATTAGACAATCGGTTAGAGGAACGCCGTCGGGAGCGAGGCGAAGGACGTGACCGGATACGCACCGCCCCTCTCCCTTCCGGGTTCGAAAAGGGGCCGCCCTCCCCACGCTTCACAGCCGCAGCGCTTTGTGGGGCAACAGCTCCCCCTGGTGACGTTCTTAGGGAAACGCACAGGGCCAAAATGGGGAGGCTGATCCGTGGAGAGTGTTTTCTCTGCAGCTCAACAGAGCACACACAGAGAGACTGCCCCAAACGGCCAAAACGTCAACACTCACCCTTAGAGACTGGGCTAAGGGGGGGGTCAAGACATTCAAGTGAGACACACACAAATTGCCACACGACTCCCAGTCACAATCCTGAGCGGGGATTTAACCCTTCAAGCCCGAGCACTGGTGGACACGGGGTCAGAAGGGAATCTGCTAGACAGCAGATGGGCAAAGGAGGTAGGGCTCCCTCTGGTGGCGCTTCCTTCGCCATTGCAGGTGCGGGCACTAGATGGCACCCTCCTCCCTTTACTCACACACAAGACACAACCAGTAACTCTGGTGGTGTCTGGAAACCACCGGGAGGAGATTGAGTTTTTTGTGACTTCTTCTACCTCCCGCGTGGTTTTGGGCATCCCATGGATGTTAAAGCACAATCCCCGGATCGATTGGCCGTCTGGGGTGGTGGTTCAGTGGAGCGAAACCTGCCATCGGGTGTGTTTAGGATCCTCGGTTCCTCCCGGTTCCCAGGCTAAGGAGGAGGTCAAAGTCCCTCCCAATCTGACGGCAGTGCCGGTTGAGTACCACGATCTTGCTGATGTCTTCAGCAAGGATCTGGCACTCACCCTTCCCCCGCACCGTCCGTACGATTGTGCCATTGATTTGGTTCCAGGCGCTGAGTTCCCGTCCAGCAGGCTGTACAACCTCTCACGACCTGAGCGCGAATCAATGGAGACCTACATCCGGGACTCATTAGCTGCCGGGCTGATCCGGAACTCCACCTCCCCGATGGGGGCAGGTTTCTTTTTTGTGTGCAAGAAAGATGGCGGACTTCGTCCATGTATTGATTACAGGGCGCTGAATGAGATTACGGTTCGCAACCGATACCCGTTGCCATTATTAGATTCCGTGTTCACCCCCCTGCATGGAGCCAAAATCTTTACTAAGCTGGATCTTAGAAATGCGTATCACCTGGTTCGGATCCGGAAGGGAGACGAATGGAAGACGGCATTCAACACCCCATTAGGTCACTTTGAGTACCTGGTCATGCCGTTCGGCCTCACAAACGCCCCCGTGACGTTCCAAGCATTGGTTAATGATGTCTTGCGGGATTTCCTGCACCGATTCGTCTTCGTATATCTAGACGATATACTCATCTTTTCTCCGGATCCTGAGACTCATGTCCGGCATGTACGTCAGGTCCTGCAGCGGTTGTTGGAGAATCGGCTGTTTGTGAAGGGCGAGAAGTGTGAGTTTCACCGCACATCTTTGTCCTTCCTGGGCTTTATCATCTCCCCCAACTCCGTCGCTCCTGATCCGGCCAAGGTTGCGGCGGTGAGAGACTGGCCCCAACCCACTAGCTGTAGGAAGCTGCAACAGTTCCTCGGCTTTGCAAATTTCTACAGGAGGTTCATTAAGGGCTACAGTCAGGTAGTTAGCCCCCTGACAGCCCTGACCTCACCAAAAGTCCCCTTCACCTGGTCGGATCGTTGCGATGCCGCGTTCAAGGAGTTGAAACGGCGCTTCTCGTCTGCACCCGTTCTGGTGCAGCCCGATCCTAGTCGCCAGTTAGTGGTTGAAGTGGACGCCTCGGACTCAGGGATAGGAGCCGTGCTTTCCCAGAGCGGGAAGACCGATAAGGTCCTTCACCCGTGTGCCTATTTTTCCCGCAGGTTGACCCCGGCCGAACGGAACTATGACGTCGGCAATCGAGAACTCCTTGCGGTGAAAGAGGCTCTTGAAGAGTGGAGACATCTGTTGGAGGGAACGTCCGTGCCATTCACGGTTTTCACTGACCACCGGAACCTGGAGTATATCAGGACCGCCAAGCGGCTGAACCTCAGGCAAGCCCGCTGGTCACTGTTCTTCGGCCGTTTTGACTTCCGGATCACCTACCGTCCCGGGACCAAGAACCAGAGATCGGATGCCTTGTCCCGGGTACATGAAGATGAAGTCAAAGCGGAGTTGTCGGATCCACTGGAACCCATCATCCCGGAGTCCACTATCGTGGCCACCCTCACCTGGGACGTAGAGAGAACCATCCGGGAGGCCCTGGCACGAAGCCCGGACCCCGGAACTGGGCCGAAGAACAAACTATACGTCCCACCAGAAGCTAGGGCTGCAGTCCTGGACTTCTGTCACGGCTCCAAGCTCTCCTGTCATCCAGGGGTGCGAAGAACCGTGGCAGTTGTCCGGCAGCGCTTCTGGTGGGTGTCCCTAGAGGCTGACGTCCGGGATTATATCCAGGCCTGCACCACCTGTGCCAGGGGCAAGGCTGACCATCGCCGGGCATCAGGTTTACTCCAGCCGCTGCCCGTGCCTCATCGCCCCTGGTCCCACATCGGCCTGGATTTTGTCACGGGCCTGCCGCCGTCCCAGGGTAACACCACCATCCTCACGATAGTGGACCGATTCTCCAAGGCGGCCCACTTCGTGGCCCTCCCGAAGCTCCCAACAGCCCAGGAGACAGCGGACCTCCTGGTCCACCACGTCGTCCGGCTGCATGGGATTCCAACAGACATCGTCTCCGATCGCGGTCCCCAGTTCTCCTCGCAAGTCTGGAGGAGCTTCTGCCGGGAACTGGGGGCCACGGTGAGTCTCTCGTCCAGGTACCACCCTCAGACCAACGGGCAAGCAGAACGGGTAAACCAGGAGGTGGAGCAGGCCTTGCGCTGCGTGACTGCCGCACACCCGGCGGCCTGGAGTACCCATTTGGCCTGGATCGAGTATGCCCATAACAGCCAGGTGTCTTCAGCCACCGGCCTCTCCCCTTTTGAGGTATGTCTGGAGTATCAGCCCCCGTTGTTTCCGGTGGTTGAGGGAGAGGTCGGTGTACCCTCGGTCCAGGCCCACCTGCGGAAGTGCCGTCGGGTGTGGCGTGCCGCCCGTTCTGCTTTGCTAAAGGCCCGGACGAGGGCAAAAGCCCATGCAGACCGTCGGCGGACCCCGGCCCCTGCGTATCGGCCTGGGCAGGAGGTGTGGTTATCCACAAAGGACATCCCCCTCCAAGTGGACTCCCCCAAGTTACAGGACCGTTACATCGGCCCATTCAAGATCCTGAAGGTCATCAGTCCAGCCGCAGTGAGGCTTCGGCTGCCGGCCTCACTGCGGATCCATCCTGTGTTTCATGTGTCCCGGATTAAACCTCATCACTCCTCACCCCTCTGTACTCCGGGTCCGGCGCCGCCTCCTGCCCGGATCATCGATGGCGAGCCGGCTTGGACTGTACGCCAGCTTTTGGATGTCCGTAGGATGGGCCGGGGCTTCCAGTATTTGGTGGACTGGGAGGGGTACGGCCCCGAAGAACGCTCCTGGGTGAAGAGGAGCTTCATCCTGGACCCGGCCCTCCTGGCCGATTTGTACCGCCGCCACCCGGACAAGCCTGGTCGGGCGCCAGGGGGCGCCCGTTGAGGGGGGGGTCCTGTTGTGTGGGCCGCCAGAAGAGGAGGTACTGCTGGCCCACCACCAGAGGGCGCCCTGCCTGGAGTGCGGGCTCCAGGCACCAGAGGGCGCAGCCGCCTCACAGGAGCAGCTACGGTGACAGCTGTCACGCATCACCTGCAACAGCTGTTACCAATCAGCAGGGGTACATCAGCAGGACGACGTCTCCACCTCTTTGCCGAGATATCGTTCTACCTGGAAGGTAATATTCTCAGCTGACTGCTTGACGGTAACCTTTTGTGATTTTTGTGAGTGATAACAGACCTTTTTTCCAACGAGAGGTGGAGGTAGCTTTCCTGCCGTGCAGATTACTGGGTGCAAACGCGCCCACCTTTAATTGTGTTTTTGTTCCTCGCCAGCAGTACCAGGTCCGACACGCGGAGGCAGTGGCCACCTGGGAGTTCGGGACTTGGCGGCTCCAGTATTCCCGGGGTCTGGTGGCGGAGGAAATCGTGTGGTTCCGGTTCTGCTTTGGACAGGTGTCTCCTATCTTCGAGCCTGCCCACACGACACCTTTGTGAATTGATTCTGATCTATTGTTGTAATCTGTTGTATTTGTTGTGCACATTCACAACAGTAAAGTGTTATTATTTGACCTACTCCATTGTCCGTTCCTTTGCGCCCCCTGTTGTGGGTCCGTGTACCGACACTTTCCCAACACGCGGCTTAAGAATAGAAATTTTACGAGTGTGAGCTAACGATGAAGTGGAGTAAATGTAGTAATGAAGTGTGGAGATATGCAGGCAGATATTTTATTTGGTACCCTGTGAACTGGAACAAACATGAAACGGAAGCAGCGTACACAACTGAAGAGAAAAAAAAATGAAGTGCACCTCCGCTGACAGTGTGTGACATTCACAACTTTACACATGCACTTACTGACAAATGAACACAGAAAGACAATTGGGGCCTGTTAAGAAGCTCTAGTTTCAGCATCAAGCAAAAAAAAAAAAGACATTAATAATAATAATAACAAAAAACAGATTTGAAAGTGCACATGCCCAAATGTGCTCAAATGTAAATGGTAAATGGACTGCATTTATATAGCACTTATCCATCAGACACTCAAAGCGCTTTACACATCAATGCCTCACACCGATGTCAGGCTGCTGCCATGCAAGGCGCCCACTACACACAGAGAGCAACTTGGGGATTAAGGACCTTGCCCAAGGGCCCTGAGTGATTTTCTGGTCAGGCTGGGATTTGAATCAAGGATCCTCTGGTCTCAAGCCTAAAACTTTAACCATGAGATCACCTCCCCAACGAAATGTGGTTTTCGTTGTGAACAACTACAAGAATAAACTATACTCACTAAGCAGCCACCCATGAAGCACTACGCCAGCCTCTAGCCTGTTCCCAACTCAATCCAGTGCATTTGCAGATCACAGATAATTTGTACATTGATGGAAAGAAATTGTTTCCTATTACCAGAAACAAATTCATCATGTGATGGTGCCTTTATAGCAATATGTGTGGAGTCAATAGCTCCGATTACATTAGGGAGACCAGCTCTCGCTGCAAATTGCGCTTTAATGTTGGAATGTGATGTAGCTGGATCACATTTACTCAACAAAAATATAAACGCAACACTTTTGGTTTTGCTCCCATTTTGTATGAGATGAACTCAAAGATCTAAAACTTTTTCCACATACACAATATCACCATTTCCCTCAAATATTGTTCACAAACCAGTCTAAATCTGTGATAGTGAGCACTTCTCTTTTGCTGAGATAATCCATCCCACCTCACAGGTGTGCCATATCAAGATGCTGATTAGACACCATGATTAGTGCACAGGTGTGCCTTAGACTGCCCACAATAAAAGGCCACTCTGAAAGGTGCAGTTTTGTTTTATTGGGGGGGGGATACCAGTCAGTATCTGGTGTGACCACCATTTGCTTCATGCAGTGCAACACATCTCCTTCGCATAGAGTTGATCAGGTTGTCAATTGTGGCCTGTGGAATGTTGGTCCACTCCTCTTCAATGGCTGTGTGAAGTTGCTGGATATTGGCAGGAACTGGTACATGCTGTTGTATACGCCGGTCCAGAGCATCCCAAACATGCTCAATGGGTTGACATGTCCGGTGAGTATGCCGGCCATGCAAGAACTGGGACATTTTCAGCTTCCAAGAATTGTGTACAGATCCTTGCAACATGGAGCCGTGTATTATCCTGCTGCAACATGAGGTGATGTTTTTGGATGTATGGCACAACAATGGGCCTCAGGATCTCGTCACGGTATCTTTGTGCATTCAAAATGCCATCAATAAAATGCACCTGTGTTCTTCGTCCATAACAGACGCCTGCCCATACCATAACCCCACCGCCACCATGGGCCACTCGATCCACAACACTGACATCAGAAAACCGCTCACCCACACGACGCCACACGCTATCTGCCATCTGCCCTGAACAGTGTGAACCGGGATTCATCCGTGAAGAGAACACCTCTCCAACGTGCCAAACGCCAGCGAATGTGAGCATTTGCCCACTCAAGTCAGTTACGATGACGAACTGGAGTCAGGTCGAGACTCCGATGAGGACAACGAGCATGCAGATGAGCTTCCCTGAGACAGTTTCTGACAGTTTGTGCAGAAATTCTTTGGTTATGCAAACCGATTGTTTCAGCAGCTGTCTGAGTGGCTGGTCTCAGACGATCTTGGAGGTGAACATGCTGGATGTGGAGGTCCTGGGCTGGTGTGGTTACACGTGGTCTGTGGTTGTGAGGGTGGTTGGATGTACTGCCAAATTCTCTGAAAGGCCTTTGGAGACGGCTTATGGTAGAGAAATGAACATTCAATACACAAGCAACAGCTCTGGTTGACATTCCTGCTGTCAGCATGCCAATTGCACGCTCCCTCAAATCTTGCGACATCTGTGGCATTGTGCTGTGTGATAAAACTGCACCTTTCAGAGTGGCCTTTTATTGTGGGCAGTCTAAGGCACACTTGTGCACTAATCATGGTGTCTAATCAGCATCTTGATATGGCACACCTGTGAGGTGGGATGGATTATCTCAGCAAAGGAGAAGTGCTCACTATCACAGATTTAGACTGGTTTGTGAACAATATTTGAGGGAAATGGTGATATTGTGTATGTGGAAAAAGTTTTAGATCTTTGAGTTCATCTCATACAAAATGGGAGCAAAACCAAAAGTGTTGCGTTTATATTTTTGTTGAGTAGATGACTGCGTTCCACACAGCCAGCATGGCTCAGCTCAAGGTTGACAGGCACACTCCTGACTGATCGGCCAGCTCCCGCTGGAATGCCCATGTTGCCAGGGAGCCCAGTGTGATCATCACGTCTGTAGGCACAGACAGCTCCTGGTTCCTTGCCGTGTTGCGCTCTAGGGCTGGCCGCTCTAGGGCTGGTATGGACAACTCTAGTAACAGTGGCCTTGGTAATTAAAATTGGCTTATGAGCCAATTATTATCATTTGCACGTAAATCCTTGCATTCTCTGAATATACACTCACCTCAGATTGCACCATTTACAAGGTCCTCTAACAACACTAACACAGCCATTGTTAATGCCATTTTCCTCATTACTTTGCGCATACTTTTATATCCACCCATATAGAGATAAACCTTGTTAATTTGCGCAACTTGGGGTCCACAAAATCAGACCGCTAGATATCTGTAACCATGAGTCAATGAGGTTGACCAAAAATAACTTATAATCAGCTTACTTTGCCATATTTCAATAGTTTTGACCATTTGAAGCAGGATTCCTTCCTGGATGGTGATGATTTCTTCATCTGGAGTGGGTTCAGGATCTTTGTTTTCCTCCTCCAAAAGGAAACGTGTAGTGGCCGTATGTGCGTATGTGCAAATTCCGGCCCAATCTCAACCGGCAGTAAGGATCTAAACAGTCCAAAAACCTCAGTGCTGACATGCAGCAGCCGGAGAAGGAATAAGAACTCATCGTCCACAATTGTCTGCACTGATGATCTCTCCCAAAAATGGTCAAATCAAAACTGACTTTCATACAGTCTAAATTTTCTGAGTCCACAAATCGACAGCGAGTAAAGCTGAAATGCGACTTAGGTGAACACGAGTTAACGAGGTTTACCTGTAATAGCAAACACGTGGATGTGTTAATTGTTCATAAGTGTGTCTCTGGTGTGCACATTACTCTGATGACTTCTTGTTTTCACACTATTAACAGTTGACCAGTATCACCTCTACGTGTCAGCAGTGGACCAATAGCTGCAGAAACGTACATGCACGTATTTGCTCAAAATCTTAATCGGAATGTTTAAGCAACAGTGATATCACACGTGCTCCATGTTGATTATATTCAGTTTGTGGTTTTAATAAGCCGTGAAGCTGTTCAGTCTCGAGAATCTTTGTCTCCGTCTTTTGGGCTGTGGTTTTCCAGAGCACACCACATTACAGCCTGTGAATAAAAGCGTGCTTGTGGTTCACAATAGAGCTTCACTGGTCCCTAAGCAGGGGGAAGGGCAGTACATTCTTGTACTGACCTCCTGTTTGCAGTAGATATTAAATAATAACTGCTGTTTTAAGGACTTTGACCAGATGTGGCCAAATATCAAAAACCGAGGCAGAGAACTGACCATCGCTGCAGCTCAATCACATAAATTAATATGTAAAAAAAAAAAAAAAACAGCACAGATCTGCTTTGTCTGGATTTTTGTCCAGAAATGCTGTTAAGCAATCGAGTGGCACTGACGCCTGGCATCTGAGGCAATCTGGGAAGAACAATGTGATCTCTCAGCTTGACTGATTGCTAACTGGATGCTTGCAATATTTCTTCTGGGCACTGCACACATACCTCTTTTTAAGTGCAGTGTAAGTCTGCTGGAAATTCACCCACTAAGAGGACATTTCAGCTTTGATTTAAGCTTTGGCTGTGGATGGCATTTGGCACATTTCTCTCCAACATCAATCTATGAATTAACAAGTCCACATAGTGCTGAGTCCTTACAAACGATGTATTTACTTTGTGATTCATGATCCAGCTACTTTTGGCCCCTATGTAGTTTTAAATAGCACAGAATCTCCTTCTACTTCTTCTAACGGACCTATAGACTGTATATAACCTGGACAAAGTCTGCATGATGTCACTCATAGGTTTTCAACAGAGACCCAAAACAGCCGATATGCAGCCCATATCTTGGCGTCACCATGTTGGCAGCTGTGGCATCATTTACTCTGCCTACGTCACGATGGACAAAGAGGTGGAGCCTGGGTGGCTTGGTGTGCGACAAAAGAAGCCTGAACATGCCCCTTCCTTCGTGTCCAAACCAGCTAACAGGCTAACCTGTTTGGATCTTTATTAAATCAGATTTTTTGGACTGTGCAGTGGTTCTCATAACAGTTTGCTTTGGTGTGGGCATTAAGCATTATGAGACACAGTTTCTCACTAATAGTGCATTAAAGGTAGAGTGCCACTGAGTTTTTAAAGCTTTAAGTCATATAAAGATTTTTATTTGGCACCACTATAATTTCATTCCTTAGCATTTAGATAAGGGATTCATAATGTGACAGTGCCAACATGATCAAAATTCATGCTGTCTGGAAATAATTTAGAGTATCAACCCCTGAGGGGGAGAAATTCAAGGGATCAGATGCTACAACTAACATTTGGTAGATATGGAAGTGATTTACAAGAAATCTTATGGATGTTAATGTAAGATGGGTCACAGGTAATCTCAAACTGTCACGCATGCGCACACCTGCTTCCTCTTGTAGTTAGTCTGCAAGACAGTGATGAAGGAAAACACCATATTCACCATGGAATTTCTCCCCAGATAAATACGTCCTTCATTTAAATGAGCTGAAATTTTGTAAAATGTTACAAAAACAAACCTACATCATAATACTTGGATTTCAGCAGAAAGTAAATTTTCTGTTTTGTGAAATTTGAAAGGCCCTATAGCTTTAAGTAGACCTAAAAGATGAAGCTACCAACAGTTGCTAAAAGTGCTAATGCCATTCGCATACAACATTAAATAAAACAAGAATTTCACTCAGTGCAAATACTGCAGCAGGGACGTCTTAGATGATCCGTTAAGACATTTCACTACACAGTAAGCAATTACTCTAGATATTTCTCATAAAATGCTCAAAATGGCACACAGCCCTCCACAACAGCTAGCAGCCACACCGAATGGCCTCTGAGCTACAGACAAGAGTCGGAGGCACTCGGCTTAGCAGCTGTCACTCAGATTGACACCCCCCCCCCCCCCCCCCCCCATCATGCAAAGCTATATGTCTTAAAACATTTTAAACTAAGAAGTTTGCTTTATATACACACACACACACATATACATATATATATATACGAGGTCTGTTAGAAAAGTATCGGACCTTTTTATTTTTTGCAAAAACGTGATGGATTTGAATCACGTGTGCTTGCATGAGCAAACCTTGAACCTTTGTGCGCATGCGTGAACTTTTTCACGCCTGTCGATTGCATCATTTTCTGGTAAGCAGCCTTTGTGTGAGGACGTGTGTAGTGCGCTCGGCGGATTTTCATTTCAAGGAAAAAGACGGAACGACTGGAGCAGCGCTGCATCAAATTTTGCCAGAAACTGGGTGACAGCCAGGTGGAAAACATTCAGAAGATTCAGACGGCTTTCGGTGACTTTTCAGTCATGTGACTATTCGAGAAATTGTGGAAGAGGTCGGCATGTCACAGCCGTCAGCAGCAGCATGAATTTCACCACCACTCTTTTCATAGCCAAATCTTCTGTCACAGGAATGTACCGAAAAAGTGCTGATGTCCACCAGCACAGTCCCGCATCACCACAGCGTTCACTTTGGATATGATCCAGTCATTTCAGCATGTTGATGGCTGACCAGAGCGTGGCTCGCTCTCCACCGTTGTGCGGACGTCTTTAAACCGGTTGTACTGCTCCTTTATCTGTGTGATGCCCAGAGGATCGTCACCGAAAGCCATCTGAATAATCTGAATGTTTTCCACCTGGCTGTCGCCCAGTTTCTGGCAAAATTTGATGCAGCGCTGCTCCAGTCGTTCCGTCTTTTTCCTTGAAATGAAAATCTGCCGAGCGCACTGCACATGTCCTCACACAAAGGCTGGTTACCAGGAAATGATGCAATCGACAGGCGTGAAAAAGTTCACGCATGCGCACAAAGGTTCAAGGTTTGCTCATGCAAGCACATGTGATTCAAATCCATCAGGTTTTTGCAAAAAATAAAAAGGTCCGATACTTTTCTAACAGACCTCGTATATATATATATATATATATATATATATATATATATATATATATATATATATATATATATATATATGTGTGTAAGGATTAAACAACGAGAAGCTGTGCATTACACGGTTTGAATGCACGACGTGGAGTCTAAAACATGAAGTGCAACCGTATAATGCATGGCTTCTTGTGAACCAAAACTGCTTTTGTATCAGGCTGTAAACATGTTTATTTCTGCTCTAAAGCTGGACATTCCAACATGGACCTGAATGGGAACCTGCTAGCTTTTGGAGCCAGCGAGCAGCGAGTCAATGAACTGTAACTTCTCTTCTTCGATCATGGGCCAAGCAAGCTTTCTGTACCACTTAAGGTGACGAAACAACACTAATGCCGCATTCACACCGGACAGCACGTGACGCCACAAATTCGTGTCCCTCACCTGGCGATGGATGCGCCACCATCGCCCGGTGTGTCGCTCTGCGAAAATTCACCCCAATGCATCATCAAATAGGAGGAGCTTCCATTCCGCTCGCCGTCAAGTCGACATGGCAGACCTTGATCACATGCAACGAGTTGCTGTGCTGTGTTTGTTGTGGAAAGCTGACAAACATCACCAACGGTGCTATCCCTGGGTTCACAACATCCTCATGAGACGTTCCCAATTCGGGGAGTTTCATCATTTGCTGCAGGAGCTGTGTATGGATGAAGGCCACTTTCAGCAGTACTTCCACCTCTCCAGGACCCAGTTTGAGGACCTTCTGTCCCGTTCGCACGCGCACATGTGAACAATAAAAAAAAAAAACTGGCTGCCGCTGCGGTTCCTTGCTCTCCCCTCCAACTCTGTGTTATAAACCAGTCACCATTTGTTTTATTATACATCTGTGTAGTTAATAAAATTATATTGATGGATAATTCATTCGCTCACGCACGTAAAAAAAAAAACTGCCTGCTGCTGCAGTGCTGCTGCTCGCTCTCCCCTCAAACTCTGTCATAATTGTGAAATAAAGGACAAAAGGGACATAAGTCCTGCTCACAGGCTGGCTGCCAGAGACAGGACATGTCCACATCAAGTATAAACTCCAGACATCTTCACGTCCCTGATTGGTCATCACGGCGCAACAAGATGAAAAAGTTCAGATTTTTCAATGCGATATCATCAATCAATCAATCAATCAATTTTATTTATATAGCGCCAAATCACAACAAACAGTTGCCCCAAGGCGCTTTATATTGTAAGGCAAGGCCATACAATAATTACGTAAAAACCCCAATGGTCAAAACGACCCCCTGTGAGCAAGCACTTGGCGACAGTGGGAAGGAAAATATCATGCCACTAACGTGCCACTCGCTCAAAAATCACTTTATTCACGTTGCTTTATTCGCGTCCATTGCGTGGCATTGCATGGCATTGCGTGGCTTGAACTTTTGTGGCGCCACAATGTGTCCTTCCAGAGGGATTACATGGCAACCTGTCACCGCCATCGCTCACGTGGCATCCGGTGTGAACACGGCATTAGAATCCAGCCTCAGTATACCATGACCTACACAAAAATGTATGATAGCCATCCCAGGGTGGTAGCTGTAGCCAGCTAGGGGTCAATGAAGAATTACACAGAGGTCAAAATGTAAAAATGCTCTGATCATGTTAAAAACTATACCACATTATTTGCCTGATCATAAAGATTCCAAAAAGGTCTAGTTTTGACTATCTATGATGGAATATTTTGGAGTTATGGGGTAAAAACAACACAAATTGTTACAAATGTCACTTTCAGTTTGTACAGGGGTCAAGTTAAAGTTGGCCCAATTTCAGTAAAAAAAGATGATGCGAATTATTGTTTGAATTAAAAAGATTAATAAATGAAATAGTTATCATGTTGCAGGGTAACATGTCACAAGTCATAGAATCTAATGGATGTCGACCTTGTTTGACCTTTACTTTGGAGACCAAACATTCAACACAGTCAAAACTTTGTCACTTATTAATCCTTTTATTTCAAACAATAATTTGCATCATTTTTTTTTAGTGAAATTGGACCAACTGTAACTTTTGACTCCTATACAAACTTTGTCACCATTTTTGCTGTTTTTACCCCAAACTATACCTTTTTGGAATCGTTATGATCAGACAAATAACGTAGTGGTGCAGTTTTCAACATGATCGAAGCATTTTAACATTTTGACCTCTGTGTAATTCTTCATTGACCCCTCGCTGGCTACAGCTACCACCCTGGGATGGTTATCATACATTTTTGTGTAGGCCATGGTACACTGGGGCTGGATTCTCAGTGTTGTTTCCTCACCTTATGTGGTACCGAGTAGGTCAAAATTGATGACTGACTCATAGACTATCTTCCAGGTGAGCCTCATCTGAGTCCCTCAAAGCTTACTGTTTGAATGGTCCTTATAGGGTGTGTGTACATCCTGTGACGTATAAACCAGCAAAAGTAAGGTGGCACATAGAAGTTCAAAGGGATGGTAAGCCTGGCTGTGGAAATGCACACGCTGCTATTGCTGAAGAAAGTGTGACATGGAGGAAGGGGCCTCATGACGGCAACAACTTCCGAACATCTGCCACTGCAGGAAGACACCCACATGGTGCTGCTTATCTGGGTGTTGTTGTTCCACACACTCCCCCCTACCCGCCAGAAGGAAAATCACACAGAGATAAGACTCCTCCTACTCAGCAGACCACACTCCCATCTGACTGCATTGTCAGAAGCAAAGCAGATTGAAGGAGGTTAGTTTGAAGTTAAAACTGTTCTTTCTCGTGACATGTTGAACATCACTTAGTGCTGGAAGGCCACGGATCATCACGTAAACATTTACAGTCAATTCCATATTGCACCCGTGACACCATTTACCCCCCTAAAACATGAATGAAATTAACAATTTCTACAGTGGAGAAGCACATATTGTTGTTGTAGATATTTTCTCTATCATCAAAACCTTTATCACAGAGAAACGGTCAGAAGACTGAAGATTCTGTCAGGACCAAAGTTACATTAGGCAAATTCTCTTTAGATGGCTTGTTAGCTCCCCTACCTATACCTACCACCTGTTGGACTTTTTTCCCCAGCAGTGAACAAAACAGTATCTATAAATCATTTGCACATGACATCACGTTACCCATGAGTTTTTGCGCGGCACCATCTGTCCGACCTTTGTAACATAACACCATGGAAACAGAATAGTAGCCAAATGTTTTGGAATAGTTCAATGAATAAATGCCATTGATAAGGTCAGTTATCTAGAATAAGTTGTTATGTGGAGGAGTAAGTCACTACTCATAGGAGATCGGACCTGTCTGCCCTCATGTTGAGTAGATCTGAACTCAAATATGAGGACTATGAGAATAACAGCTGTCATTCCCTAGTAACATCTGCATAATAGTTTGTATTTAATAACAGGAATTTTTGATACAGTATTCCGCCAGACCACCGAGGTCTCCTATAGATCCCTGTCCCAGATGGAAAAGTTGGAAAATCAGAGAGACAACCAAACATTAGCCTGGGTAAGGCCAAGGGAAAACACACACACAAAGTCTTTTCATCATGAATACAAGAGGACAGGCCAACAAAAGAACAGCTAAAACTTGCAATATCGATGCAGAACAACATACAGGACTGCTGAGTTTTGAACATAACGTACCTCAACTTGGCGATTCTGGATGAGGCTAACAGACTAGCACTGTAGGACATGTAGCCAGCTGCTAATGCTGCGTTTACAAATGTCATTTTTTCTGTCATTCGTGGCACATTCCTGACATTGTTGAAGTGACTTAACGCATCTGAATAGTTTTCTTAACAGTGCGTGTAGGTGCAGGATATTCGTGGAGCATGTTTTTGACTGTCAAAAAAAAATCTTTTACGAATGTCTAGCACCACCCTCATTTCACCTCATGTCGTGGAGTTCGCAACTGAGCGCGTTGGTTACTGGTGCGTGACAGCATTCATAGTGGTGATGGTTCTTGGAGCCCAAACTGTCACGCGTTGTTACGAATTGACATGGAAATTGTTAGGTTTTGACACAAATTGTAACGCACTGTCACATTTCACTGCACGCCACTACAAATCACTGTTTTCTGTCACGTGTGCACAATTAAAACCTGCTGCACTGCATTCACTTTCATTGATGCAGTATGGTTAAGAGGAACAGTGATGCCAAGTCAGCTAAGTCTTGTTCCACACGTCTTGCTGATGTTCCTCAGGGCGCTCCTACAGGTGTTCCACCTGCTGTTGTGCCCGATGACCAGGAGAATGAGTCTGAGCTTCTTCTACAACTGGCTCTCTCTGTCTGCTCCTCCTCCTTTCTGCACAACTCCATGGCGAAGTTCTTCTGCTGTGGATCCATTTGGGTGTTGAGGAGCAATCTGGAGCGATGTGAACAATTCAGCAGCTGACGGTAGGATGAATATGGGAGGTGTGTGGAGACAATTTGCCAAATTCACAACATTCCTGACAGATTAGTGACAGAATGTAATGATGCGCTGGCAGCGTGGCACAATATTATTATCCATGCTTAATAGTTCATAATAATTCGCCAACGACATGTGACATTAATCATAATGCGTGGTAACAGGTCGTGACAGATCCTGAGGACTCCTGACACCTCTGTCCCAAATCATAACATTCGTGATCGGCAGCCAAGAATGTATACTTCGTGGCATTCATGACTTGTCGTCGTTATGTGTAAACGCAGCATTAGACAAGTCATGTCAAGTGTGGGAGCATGCACTGATGCTACACGTTGCCGTATCCACAACACCATGGAACCACCATGGGTCCTTGATGGTAACCAGCAGACAACCTGTTCATTCCCACACCTCTACAATAATCATCTACCTCCCATAGCCATGTGAAATGTGGACGTCCCCTTGGCCTTCGCCAGGTTCTGGGATCCTCAACACTCAGGCACCTACATGCTGGATCATGCACAGAAAAATGAGCCACATGACCAAAATGTTGGAGCTGACGAGGCCTCACAATGCAAGCGATACGCTTCATCCTAGTCTCAGCACGTTTTTTTTTTAACAATATTTTTATTGAAGTTTCAATTGCATATAGAACATTATGTCAAATGCACAAACATTTTCATTTTTATCCCCTCAAAACAGTCATTCATTCACACAGGTAAAGAAAGATAATAAAAACAAACAGACATCAAAAATAAAAATAAATACAAGAATAAGACAAAATGGAGCAAAAATAAAATAAACAAAAACTAAGTAAAATAAAATTAAATCAAAATATAAAAGGCAGGATCATTTTATAACCTACTGTTCAGTCAATGTTTTCCGTTTCATTTGTCAAGAATGACATAAATTATTCCCAAATCCGAGCAAACTCTTCCCGTTTACCCTTAACAATGTATGTCAATCTCTCCAGTCCAAGACAAGTCATCAACTCCTTTTTCCACATTGCCATTGATGGTGGTTCTGCATTTTTCCAATATAGTGCAATTACTCTCCTTGCATGGAAAGTCCGAACTCAATCATCTTTGATTGCTTTTTTGTTTTGATGAAGTTCTTGGGGAATATTCCCAATAAGTACACAAATTGTTGACAACAGAGGTATGTTACACTTAACCATCCGTGATAAATATTTAACTACATTATCCCAAAACACCAAAATCTTAGAGCATGCCCATAGGCAATGAAACAGAGTTCCCTTTTCGGTTAGACATTTAACACAAACATCAGGAATGTTTAGGAACATATGGTGAAGTTTTGCAGGTGTTATATAAACTCTCATTAACCATTTATACTGAATCAATTTTAATTTTGTGTTGATTTAATTCTTTTGTGATTTTAAACATGCTTTTCGCCAATCTTCTTCACTAATATCTTCTTGTAAGTCTACTTTACAAGCGTTTAATTTATCTAATGCTGATTCTGTTGAGTGCTCCGCTAAAAGGTTATAGACTCTAGATATGTGTTTTTTCCCATTCAGATTATTAATCACTGTTTCTTCAATAATCGATAGTGGGGGTGTGGTCATGAATGTCTTGTGTTTTGATGCAATAAAACTTCTTAATTGCAAATATTTGAAAAAATGTTTTTGAGGAACGCTGTACTTATGACAAAGTTGATCAAATCTGAGAAGGGTACCTTGAAAATAAAGGTCCGAGACCATCCCAATTCCTTTCTCTGCCCATAATTTGAATCCCCCATCCAATGTACCAGGTTTAAATAGTCTGTTGCCCCAGATAGGAGTAAACTGTGACAAAGTTATTGTTTCATCAACAAAGTTATGTGCCACGTATCATACTGATATTGTATTTTTAACAAAAGGGTTTCTTGTCTGTTTTTTCAGCTTCTTGATATGTGAAGAATATAAATATTGCTTTATGGGCAAATCTGACACAGATTTTTGTTCAATATTTACCCAAACGGGTGGCGTGGATGAAAAATAGTACACTGCAGAACTTAACTGGGTGGCCCAATAATACCATTTCAGGTTTGGGACCCGGAGTCCTCCTCTTTCATACGGTAAAAATAATAACTTAAGCCGGAGAGTATCAGCACGTTTGATACAAAGTCATTGTGACAATACCCAAGGATCCTCCAAAGAGACCCAGAAGCAAAGACATCCAGTCATTGCCTTTAGCATCCAAGTCTCACAATCATACAGCAAGACAGGCAGCACCAGGACCCTAAAGACTTGGACCTTCATTCACCTGCAGACAGCAACAACAAATACGATGGTAAGAGGTAGAGGAAGACTTTCATTAAAAAATAAAATTAAAAAGCTGGTTGACGAACACAAATCTCAGGGGCAAACACTGCTCTCTGGAGTTGGAATAGTTACCAATAAAATGTCATGCGATCTACACATTAGCCAGCCATTGTCATTGCTGTCTCCTAATTCCTCATGTGCTCTTTATTTTGTTAGATTTTGACCTAACAACATTTGCTCTGTGCACAGCTGGTCATGAAAAATACCTGTACTGATTATCACATCCTTGTTTATGTGAACAGCTGATTATGGCACAAACAAATCCCTATTCCACTTGTACTAAACAACTAAACAGCAGTCTGGTGAGGCCATAATGATGGCAAACTAGAAAGGCTCACGGGAAATCTGTGACATCCGTGCAAACTATCAAAACCTAAAACAACAAAAACA
Source organism: Thalassophryne amazonica (assembly GCF_902500255.1). Lineage (NCBI taxonomy): Eukaryota > Metazoa > Chordata > Actinopteri > Batrachoidiformes > Batrachoididae > Thalassophryne > Thalassophryne amazonica. Next base: position 53,496,029 of record NC_047116.1, read on the forward strand.
TTATTAGTTTGACACAGCTGTGACAGTGTAAAGGCACCTTGGTTTCATCAGCCAAGTTCTGAGAGCAAATGTGTCATCGGCTACGAAATGATTATTTTACAGCATGACAAAGCGGGACACATTGGCATGACAAATTGAACAACAGTGCGTGGATCAAATTCATACAAGTGTCAAGGTGCCTTAACATTTATCACTTCAGTCTTCAACATGGGGGGCTCTTCCTACTGTCTAGGTTCTTGCCAGTTGAAGCAGGTGCAGGAACATAGAATGCATGTGTGAAACTGATTTTTTTGTTTTGACCTCAACTGAGTTGGGGGTTTCAACTTATCCCTCTGAGGAAAGATAAAGAAACTTCACACCCACTCCCTGGGGAACAAAGCAAACAACCCCCGTGAGTGCCAGGTGGCCTGAATGACTCTCCAGAGCAACATTTCTCTTTTGTTCATATGGATGATGCTGTTTGGTTCCCAAAAGAAATTGTAATTCTGCTTTGTTTTGGGTCTAAAGGATCAATGCACCACAAGATTGAGGGAAACTCATGAATTTCTCAACCTGGGCTACCTGGGCCCAGCTTGCCAGATGTTTTTGGGTTCCTCTTTTCACTCTGGATGAACTGTTTTACTCAGTCCACTCCTGGTGTCAAAACTCAGGGGTGGTGTCCAAGTGGTTTGTGTGCTTGGTTTCAGTGAGGAAGGTTCCTGGTTCAAACCCCACCCCTGCCCATTTTCTCCGTGTAATGTGGAGTTGCATCAGGAAGGGCATCTGGTGTAAGGCTTGTACCAAATCAACATGCAGATTCACACTGGATCTTCTGTGGCAACCCTGAGTGAAAGCAAGGGAGCAGTCAAAGGGACTTACTTTTACTACTGATTTTGAAACAATCAGAACACAAACATGGTCATGGGCTAAACAGCCACCGTACACATTGTAATTTTATGGTGCATGTTTAAAAAGCTCATACTAAACCACTTGTTGTTGTCACAGTATAAGTGAAAATGTCATTAAAAGTGTTTAGTAAGCCCATATTTCATTAAAGCGGCGAATGCTGATGAACGTAGCAAAATTCTCAAATCACTCAAAACTTCTCAGTCGAACTTCATAAATATGAGCTGACCTGAAAATATTGTTCTTCTTTAACCCCTGTAAACTGATGTATTGGATGAACTCAATTCAATTATGTGCAGGATTTCTACCTAATAAATATATGTTGCCTGAACTCAAATAAAGCACATCCATGCAAGATAATTTAATTTAATTTAGTTGGGACAACATATATTTATTATGTGTAAATCCTGCCCATAATTGAATTGAGTTCATCCAATGAGTCATTTGTTTGTGTGATACACTCAAAAAACTGACTCATTGGATTGAATTCCATTTAATAAATACATGTAGTCCCAAACTCAATTAAATTAAATTACATTTTGGTAGTATAATGTTCATTTGCAATTGTCATCAAATGGTTTCTCCACGTTGTTTTGACTAGAGGTGGGCAGATCGATCCTAATATCGATAATATTGATACCAACTCTGGTATTGATATTGAACAATCCTCGTGTAAAAAGATCGATACTCAAGCTTTTTTCTCTCCTGCATGCACTGACTGCTGTGCATGCAGATTCATCAAAGTCTACTCTCTGTAAAAGCAGCGCTACACTGTGTCACACAACACGGAGTAGTGCACCCTTGTATTGTGGTTTGTCAGCCCTCTACCTCAGGAGATTTTGTTTTAAGTTGTGTTGAGTGATATTTTTTAAACAAAAATGTTGATTGTGATAATAAAGTATTTTGTTGTCATGTACAATGTTTGGCGAAATTCTATCCTAGGTCTTTTGGATCCTTTGGATCTATGAAACTTAAATATGAAAAAGTATTGGTATCGATATCTGCGATGCTGGGCCTGTATTTACTTGGTATCGGATCAATACCAAAATTCCCGGTATCACCCACCTCTAGTTTTGACTGTAGCACCTCGCTCGCACGCAAGGGATTATGGGATATCTCAATAGGGTGAATAGTAACAAGTAGGTAGCAACACACACTGAGTCACTGAAGCAGGGGAAGATCCAGGATTATGTAAAGGGCGGGAGTGGATTTGTGAATGTCCCTTGGTTGTGCTTCCCTTGGGAGGTGTGGGACGCATTCTCCCCCCACCCCAAAAGAAAATTTAGAATTTTTTGTTGCCATTTCCTGCATTTTGTTGCACATTTCACCACAAAATGCAATCATAGAGAAGATACTCTTGTTTTTTATTAATTTGAACTTGTATTGTACAATCTGTGCGATGGTATCCCGTTATGATGACAAATAACAGAAAACATTTGAACTGTTTTTGGTTAAAAAAAAAAAGAACAACTTGTTGCTGAACAGAGCGTTCGAAAACAGCATTCAGCGGTTTTTTGGTCCATGAAGGTTGGCCCCCCCGCATCTGCCCCTGGCTTTTGTAAAATTGCAAAATAGAGCATTTTCCAATATGAAATTCCCAAGAGATAATACACATATCGGAACCAAATATCACCTGTTCCACGGTGTTGACACTCTACATATGGCTTTTTTTAAACTCCTATTTTGGGCCATGTTGGTATAATTTAACAAGCAAAATAGAATAAAGACCCACAGGTTCAGGTGAATTTTATGTGCTGTTTGAATGGAATATAACTTTAAAAGTAGTGTGTTTGAAGGAGAGGAGGGTGAAATTACCGATAGACCAGGCGGGATTGGGATTGCATCAGGAATGCTGGCGGTTGATGGTTTTCCTGGCGTGTCCTGGTAGGCGGGGGGTGGGGAGAAGAGGGCGGAGGAAGGCGGAGGGATCTCGGGATGGGGGAAGAGTCTTTGTCTTCTCTCCTGCCCGCAGTCCGGCTCTGAGACAGCGGAGAGCGCAGCCCTCCAACAAGGCAAGGAAAAACCTGGAACGGCTGATGTTAAAGCGGGACGACTTTTTTTTGTTCGGGAAAGGAAAAGCTCACCGACGGAAGAACGACCTCGAGGAGCTCGCGCGCGGGAACAGGATCAAAAACACCTGGAGGTAAAAAAAACCAAAACAAAAACACGCTGAGCTTTAGCGTTTTAGCTAACTGTGTAGCTAGTTTAAAATTTAAGTTTTGCTCTACTTTGAATTCTGTCTTTTTTTTTTTTTTTTTTTGGTCAGTGGTGTTTCATAAATCGTCTCAGAAAAGATCGTCTGGACACGCGCGCGTTGACTGGGAGGAGGCGAAATAAAGCATCGGAATTTGGATTTATGCAATTTATTTATTCTCAAAACACATTTTGGACAAATGTTACAGGAGAGTTGGCTGTCTTTTTCTTTTTTCTTAAGAGTGTTTAATCTCTTATTTCGAATGGATTTTTTGTTGGAGGAACCCGCAGGGAAGGATAGCGCACAAAACGTGGAGAATATCACTATGATGCAATTTTAAAGTGAATATTCTCATGTTTTTGAATGTTAGTGCAGCTGTACAAGCATCGGTTAGCCAAGAGGAGCGTTCTTTCTCAGCGCCTGTTCATTTTTTCCATTTTTACAGATATGATTCATTGGAGTGGTTTAATCCACCCAGGCCTCCACCCTGTTTTATGTGGCAACGTTCATTTTTTAAATATAAGTCAGACCAAACCAAAAGCCACTCGCACAGGGAAACCTTCGCCAGTGTCTGGCTTTCTGTCTGCAGGATATCTCTAGGTATTTGTGATGTCATAAAGCCAGACAAAGAAGAAGGATAATGGTGAAAATGATATGTGGTTGATGCAGAGCATGACAAAATTTAATCACGTACTCCTCATCCGTCTAGAATTTCATTAACAAAAATTAAATTTGGGCTTTAGGCCCCATTTAAAAAAAAAAAGTTTGTCATCCTTGACATCAGAAAAATGTGATGAGGAAGGGCACAGGAGCCTGAAAAGACACAGGAGCCGAAAATATCGCAGGAGTGCGCAGAAGGCCTGGAAAAAAACCCACTTGTGTGCCGTGGTGGCTGCTGTATCACTGTATTACGTTACTCAGCCATATATATTCAGTGATGAAAGTCTTCCGGAAATTACTACTGGAAGTCCAGGTTTTTAACTCACGTGGTGAGTGATTCTGGGTTATTTTTAACAACATACGCCAGAATCCATTTATTCAGTTCATTTCAGTTCCAGGCCCAAACAGTTGGTGGCGGTAATGCACCACTTTGGTTTGCAAGCCACCAATAATTTCCAAGGAAGAAGAGTTACTTTGTTTTGGTTAAAGAATATTAAATCATATTTTGGGGAACCCCGCGGTGGTTCTCCTAACGATTTACTTTGTTGTGGAGATTAAAAGTTGTGTTTTTCCTCTAGTAATCATGCATTAAGTGGAGATAACAGGTGAAGCTCCCAACTGCTAAAATGCTAATGGCGTTAGCATATCAAGTAATCAAAGAAAATAGCACAGTACTGGTTCATATTTCTTTACATTTTAAGAAATATATTTCTTGTCCCACATCAGAAATTGTAACATTTGCTGAATTAATGAATTAATCTACCATTACTAAATGCAAACATTACTTGTCACACTATTTCATTAGTCTAAAAATAAAGTTTTCTAATGTAAGAAAAGCTTTTTTTTTACTTAAAATGTACAGTAATCAGAGATTAATCTTGAAGTAAAAACATATTTGTCTTTGAGTTGTCACTTCTTTTACGGTGTAGTTTTCTGAACCACAATGTATGTTTTTTGTTTTGTTTTTTTTGGATTAAAGGCCGGCAGCAAAATACAAGTTTTGTGAAAAGACTGGGGTGGAAAAACTGACCTGACCCAACCAAAAATTACTTTTTAGATTTTATTGGTGGGTAAATGGTCCAGAAAATGCACCACAATGCATCTGACATCTCAATTTTTTTTCTGTTGATTGCAGCTGCTGCTGCTGCAGCTACTCACTCTTCTCTCACAAATGTGTTTAAATAAAGTCCATAAGTCCTGCTCACAGACTGATTGCCAGAGACAGGACATGTCCACATCCAGTAAAAAGTCTGGCCATCTCTAGTTCACTCACAGACAATTCACGCGCACATGTGAACAGTTAAAAGAAAAAAAAAAAACGTCTGGCTGCAGGCAGTTAGTACCTTGTTCTTCCCTCAAACTTTCATCACTGTTTAAAAAAAAAAAAGGGACATAAGTCCTGCTCACAGACTGATTGACAGAGACATGCTGATTCTTGCAACAGCTGTACTGGCGTCAGTGAATTTCGCCAAAAAAAGAAATTAAAAGATTCATATGGGCCGATTTTGGCATGCAGGCTGGGATGATGAACTTTTTATGGGGCCTTAGAAGAGATTGCTAATTTGCTGTGGTGGGGAATTTACAGCAGAAATGTGGATTTGGCTATTCCAACTAGTTTGTATAAGCAATAGACCCCTTTCCATTTGTCCTTTATTTCCTGCCCATACGAACTGGGAGCATTCGAAATGTCTTTAGTAACACTGTAAGTGCCTCTGTTTTGATGCCCCACACACACTGTCAGAAGCTAAATTTGATTGATGGCTCCTTAACCCTCTGGGGTCTGAGGGCATTTTTTGGACAGTTCACTTGCCTGGCATAAATGTGACAGAAGATTTTGCCATGAAAAGAGTGGTGGCAAAATTCATGCCGATGGCTTTGGCACAAATCTGATGGCGCAGCAAAAGCACCTCCGTGTTGAAGTCTCACAGGACATGTTGTGACATGCCCAGCTCTACTACCATTCGGAAGATTCAGGTGGCTTTTCAGTCGTGTGACTATCCGAGAAATTGTGGACGAGCTGGGCATGTTACAGCATGTCCTGTGAGGCTTCAACACGAAGGTGCTTTTGCTGCGCCATCAGTTTTGTGCCGATGAATTTCGCTGCAACTCTTTTCATGGCCAAATCTTCTGTCACAGTGGAATGTGCCGAAAAAGTGCTGATGTTCACCTCTTCCGCAATTTTTTGGATAGTCACACGACGGTCCCACATTACCACAGCGTTCACTTTGGAGTGATCCGGTCATTTCAGCATGTTGAAGGCCGACCGGAGCGCGGCGTGCTCTCCACCGTTGTGCGGACGTCTTTAAACCGGTTGTACCGCTCCTTAATCTGTATGATGCCCATAGGATCGTCACCGAAAGCCGTCTGAATAATCCGAATGGTTTCCACCTGGCTGTTGCCCAGTTTCTGGCAAAATTTGATGCAGTCGCACTGCTCCAGTCGTTCCACCATTTCCTTGCAAAGAAAAAATGACGAGAGACTCCACCCATCCTCACACAAAGGCTGCTTACAAGCAAATGACGCAATCGACAGGCGTGAAAAAATTCACGCATGCGCACAAAGGTTCAAGGTTGGCTCATGCAAGCACACGTGATTCAAATCCATCAGGTTTTTGAAAAAAATAAAAAGGTCGGATACTTCTCTAACAGACCTCGTATGTTTTTGTTGTTTTATAAGTGTAATAAAGGTTTACAATCAAAAATAGGCAAGGAAAAAATAAAGCGAAAAAATTTTCCACAAACATTTATTCAAAACACAGCAAACTATATTAAACTGTTTTGACACTTTATAAAGATAATTTGAGGTCTTGTGTGAAAGACTGTACAACAAAACAGTTTAAACAATAAACACAAATACACATTTTGAACAATATATACAAAATGGTCTATGCGTTTTGTTATTTTGATATGGTAAACAGAGCTTTACGCAGAGAAAGCAACAGTTATCCAGTAACATTCACAGGCAAACTAGTGGAGCAGTCCTGATAGTTACACACTCTATTTGTGCATGTGACATTGTCATCAGAGGCTCTCCATCTGCTTTCACTAATTGCTGTGCATAATGGCGCAGGGCGCATTTGGAGCCCAATAGTATGTACTCATTAGAGCACCCAGGGGGCTATTCAAACGGGCCAACTAGTAACATATCACTCCTGAAAATGGTCTTTGGCTTTTCACATGAGGTGAAGCTGCCCTACCATTGGATTTTGAATAACCATGTGACGGTGAACCAACATTGCGCACATCATCACACAGCTTCTATGAGGAGTACAAAGATGGTCAATGGCTGGCTCGAAAGTCTGTGGAGTTGACTTTTCAGAAAAAAAAAAGTAGGTTTCTATATCATATCATTAAAAAGTTATTTATAATTTAGTAAAGCTTGGTCTTACCCGTTGTAGACGACGGCGTTGGCCCCAGAGGGTTAAGCCACCTTGACACTTGCACAAATTTGATCCCCGCACTGGCATGCAATCTTGCATGCCAGTGAGTGAGCTCGTAAAGTGTGCGAGGCTGTGTGTCAGTGCACAAAGAGTTTTGAAATGTTCAGAATTTCTGGCATGCATAAATTTCGCACCACTTCTGTGAACTAGTCATGTGCGCAACCTATTCACAAACACTACATGTCAATGCATGTCATTGCGCGCATGGCCTCTCATACTTTACGCAAAGTTTACGTATGAATTGGCCAGTGCGGGGATCAAATTCATGTGAGTGTCAAGGTGGCTTTTCAGGCGTACCATCTAATGATGCGCATTGGCATGACAAATTGTCCAGTGCAAGCATGAACTCTGTGAAAATGCAAAGTTGACAAGACAAATATTTTTTGAGAAATTAGAGATTTTTATGTAACCACTAAACAATGGATATTGTGCTGCAATGCACCATGTGAGTTTGGGGTTTCAGATGTTATTGTGGTTCATGTTAGTTTAACAGTGTTGTTGATATGGATTTATTGTGTTTTTGTAGTACAGTTGGTTTAGTTAAGTGTTACATTGCTGTTACCATGAGTGACTAAGTGTCATGCTCTTGGTACCATAAGTGAAAAGTGTAGTGCTTTTACTGTCTTCTGCCACAGTCTTTGTCAAATTAAAAGCACCTGCTTACAGCAGAATGCAAAAAAGACAAAAAGGTGTGTGTGCGCGCGCAGTTTTGATCACGCACAAACCGGGGAGGGCTCATATTTGCCTTTTGGTATGTCTGTATTTTGGGTCAGGGATGAACGGCGCCAAAACTGAACATTGAAACATGATTTTAGAGATATATATATAGCTTCTCTAAAATCATGTCATTAATAATGGACACATTTACATTCTGGACTCACATGCCAATCCAGCAGTCGGAGGTAAATCATCTACATATTAAAAGCGTGAGTGCGTGCTTGTGCTATTTTATACATGGATGACACAAGAAAGTGAAAATACTTATTTCCATTCCAAGGGTTGAGTTCTTCTAAAAACTGTTGAGGTCTAAGGTTCTAAAAATATTCTGGAATCACACACCATTCCAAGTCATTATAGAAATTGCACAATTTGTCATCCTTGAAAAATGTCAACTACCTATTTTGTAAACACTACCCAAATTCCTCAAAATGGCATCACTCAGTGTTAGGTTACCGCCCTTTTATGTAGACAGCACTATAATTCAAAATCCAACAAATGCCATCATGTTGTACAACAGTGGACATGAATAGCAAAACCTTCCTTCATCTGAGCTAAGAACTGCACAAAGGAACAAAATGGCAGCTACATTGTCAATTACAGAATTAACTTTTAATTTAACCTTTTAGCCAGGCTAGTCCCATTGAGATCTCTTTTGAAAGGGAGACCTGGACAATTATACCTAACCTATCTGTGTGTTTTTAAAGGATATGTCACACCAATATCATAACAATTTAGATTTAGGCTGATAGTGATCATCCGATGATCCACCGGGATTAGTTTGTGCACTTCCGTGACCGGTTTCAAAGTATACGGCATTTGCAGCAAACAGCTACAGAGACTTCCGAAAACAAAGCACTCGTGAGTACTCCGGTGTTTCCGACAGGTGACGTAGCTACAAGAAGCGTCTCAACGTGTGCTTCAATGGAATATAGCTGCTAACATTAAGAACTGAGGCACAGATGCACTATGTGTGAAGGGGCCCTAAGGGAGAGGAATAAAAAACATCAGAAACCACTAATTATGAGCAGAGAGAATTACAGTCATGAGTACTTTGATGTTGTGTTGCTAACTGTATGAAAAAAGCACGCGACATGTCCGTTAAATGATATACAACAGAACACCAAAGTAAAACTGGAACAAAGTGACGAGTAGAACGTGTGACTGGGGATGTTGCTAAAACTTTTCATCGTTCTGGCCAACTCAACACTACTCCAAAACCTCTTGAAATCTTTGGAACATGTTTTTGAAGATTGTTCCGGAGTCCATGTGAAAAGAAATGCATTGCTATGCTATGCTGCCACCTGCTGCATGATTCAGGAATGTGCATACATATCGACAAAGTTGCTTCTTAAACCTCCAGTGATGAAACCAGCTCATCTCCCTTCTTGGGTTAGATAACGTTCATGAAATTTTAGTGGGTTCATTGAAAAAGTGATGTGAAACTGACACCGTAGCTCCCACAGTGGGTCATTCTTGCTGCCCCCCATCCCCCCACCCCAGTGCTTAGGGCCCCATAACTCAAAGGCTTTGGGATAAGGCCGGAATCATTATAAGTTGTCTTCCAGATGTGGGATTCACAAAAGCCTCTCTGTTCTGCAGTGTTTACTCAGTGCTGAAACCCTGCCACCCCGTGGTGCCGTTTTGTTGTTGTCAAATGTAATATTGGTAGTTTTTAATGGTCCTTGAGTGCCAGAAGTATTTTTAAATGTTTGCACAGCCTGTGAAAACTGGGCTGTGGACTGTAGCTTTTCCACAAAAGCCACATTGATAAATCCGCTCTGCACCCTGTCGATGAAACATCTGATCAAATCCAAATAAAGGTGGCTTTTGAATCAGTTTGACTGACTTAAAGTGCACGTACAGAGCAGCCAGTGGACCAAACAGTGTTTTTGTTTGTCTTTTTTCATAGTCAAACACTGCTTTGCTTTAAATGTGCAGTAAGTCTATTTCAGATAATCAGCGTGGACCCTCTTTCTCTTAAAATACTTTATTTTACTCTGTGTGTCGTTTTGGAAAGCTGTAGCTTTTGGTGCTATATTGATTAGCTCTTACATGGCTTATGCGCATGCTCTAGTCTTTTATTTTTTTTCTGGGGACGTTACAGCGCCACACACAGGCCTGGCATATGTACTACAACGTTAAACAGATCTTCAAGGCACAGAATTTGCCTTGAACATTTTTTGTAATCGAATTATTCGAGTTGCATGATTAATTGTTTCAGCCCTAAATATTGATAACTGACTCCTCAGCAGTGGTTGTCAGCTTCATTGCTTAACCCTGACTTTCTACTACATGGTGTGTGTGTGTGTGTGTGTGTGTGTGTGTGTGTGTGTGTGTGTGTGTGTGTGTGTGTGTGTGTGTGTGTGTGTGTGTGTGTGTGTGTGTGTGTGTGTGTGTGTGTGTGTGTGTGTGTCAAGAAAGCGGGCATGTAGCTTGTCATTTTCTCATCTTTCACAAAATGTGAACTGGTCACATGCTTTCTGTTTATACCAGAAGGAACAGCTTATTATTTTTGTTATGCAGAACTATAAGGAACATGATGGCATCATTACAGTGAAAGCCAATACTGTTACTGCAAAAAAGACTAGAGTAATGCTGGCAGAAATATTGCTGATCATGCAAATGTACCACTCGCTGCAGTCATTGCCACAACCCAAAAACACACACACACTCAAATTTTAAACCTGATCAGGGTTCTAGCTAGGATTAAAATTTTTGCGTAGTGGTAATGTCGAGGGAGCGAAGCGACGGGGGGGTCCAGAAGGGGGGAAGCTTTTGAAAATTCAAGCTAAAAATTGGCCATTCTAGGTTGTATCCAAAGGGGAAAAGCCAGGTACGACAGCCCACGTCCCTTCATCATGTCCGGAAGGCTGGGGAAGTTTGAGAGGGCAATCTCATTCTGGGTTAGCCAGTACATGGCCCTCAGTGAGGCATTTCGGAGTCCGTGGACATTTTTAAGTCAAGACTTAAAACTATTTTTATTCTCTTTCTTATTATTTTATGTTTTATTCTTTTACTTCTGTTTTGAATTAGGTATTTGAATTATTTATTTTTAATTTTTTATGTTGAACTGTTCTGTGTGAGGCACTTCGAGATGGCTTTTGTTGTAATTTGGCGCTTAAATTTTGTCTTAAAGTAAATAAATATGAAATTGGTTACTGGATCCTTAAACTCCGGACATAATAAACTCTACATGGTGGATCCTTGATCTCTGGACACAAACAGAAATAAAATCAGTTTTTGTCAAAAACATTTCCTTTCAGACATTATTATTGGCATGAATGTCTTTCTATATCCAAGCTGAGCTCTTGCAGCTGTGCTGCAGGTCAGGTTACGTCTTATTTTGGGAGGAAAAAACGTTTTAGTCGATTGTAGTTTGTCTGTATTGCAACGTTTGTAAGAGGTGGCATTTTATTTAAAGCGGCGATTCGTTTTGAAGTTATTCATTCCGAACGGACTCTGTCTCAGAGAGAGAGTCAGAGAGCCGCGCAGTGTTTTGAAGCTCTTTTCTCGACTGCGATGAGACAAGAGTCCCAGTTAGTGACTTTAATCCACACAAAAATGACTCATATTTTAATGGCTTTCAGAGGGGTTAAGAAGCGGACTTACCGCTTCTGAAGAGCAGCAAATCAAAGAGCCACGAGCCATTGAATCGAAGTCGTGCTGCAGAAACTGTTGATTACGGACGCTGTATTGAAAATCGTAACGGTCCAAAATTGTAGCGTAACGGGCCGTAACGCAAGTTTGCGCTAGCTAGAACCCTGCTGATGCAGCAGATTTAAAAACTTGTATTCAAGAAGTGCGTTTAGGTCTGACTCTGGTCTGAAATCGTATATAATAATCAAAAGAATATTATAGATTGAATATTGTGATGACTGCCGGTCTACTTTATTTTTGTTATGTTTGGGAAAAATAGCTTGATACATTTTAATAAACCTGTCCCACAAGTAGCACTAACCTGTTGCACATTAGCTGTTCAGAATCAGGTCTGGGGGCAGGTAGTGATGCCATTTGTCAGCACATCCACCACACCACGGGACTGTCATGGGTAGGGCTGGGTATCGAGAACTGGTTCTTTTTGGGTATCGTTAGGAAATTATTCAATCCACCTATATCAATAGGTTTTTTGCTTAATGATTCCCTTTTCGGTCCTTCAGAGCGGACATTGCTTTTTGGGGGGTGTTTGTCGGTAATGATGATTTGTCTGCGTTGATTACAGACCCACTGTCTGTAATCAACCACTTCTGCAGCACAACTCCACTTTGAAGCTTGAACCAATGAAGCAGTGCTCCGATCTACTGCTTCGTTGGTTCTTTGATTCGCTGCTCTTCAGAAGAGGCAAGTCTGCTTCTTAACCCCTCTCAAAGCCATTCAAATATGTCAATCATGAGTCACTTTTGTGTGATGACACCTCTTTCCAAACATTGTAATACAGACAATAAACTACAATCAACTAAAATGTTTTTTCCTCCCAAATTAGATGTCCTGCATTCTTTATGAATTACATCCTGACATGCAGCACAGCCAGCTGCAAGAGCTGAGCTCAGCTCAATTGTATGGAAAGACATTCATGCCAATAATGTCTGAAAGGAAATGCTTTTGACAAAAACTACAGATTTTATTTCTATTTATGTCCAGAGATCAAAGATCCACCTGGTAAGTTTATTATGTCCAGAGTTTAAGGATCCAGTGACCAATTTCATATATATTTATTTATTTACTTTAAGACTCAATAACATGTTGTTGACATAGAAAACCTGTAAAGCCTACTTTTAGTACACAGAAAATTCACAAGAGGTATCGATAAGGGAATCGGCTCGATAAGCGGAATCAATAATGGTATCTATATCGATAAAATCTTATCAATACTCATCTCTAGTCATGGGTCATGGATGGCAGCCACCCAGGCAGAAAAGGGCTATAATTTGACTTCTCAAATGTTATACAAATAATGAATGTTTTTACATTCTTTCAATGGTGCAGATATTTTGTGATGTGAAAGCTGGAACATACCATTCAACGAGTTTTATATAACGGCTAAAATAGATCTTTGTCATTGTATATTGTATTAATTTAAAAACGACAGAAAAGGGACTTACGTTTCGGTACCTCCCCAGCGCAGCAAAAAAGTAGTGTCAGAAATTAATCCGGCTTTAGTGCGTCACTGCTGCTTTGACATAAACAATCCAACACGAACTTTAAATAGGAGTCCAAAAATAATTCTGATGAAGCCTGCCATACGTGCATGAAATTGTCGTCCGTCGGCAAAACAAACTCCATCATGTTTGCTTTAAAGCCAAGCTTGTATGCGCTGACACAAGCAGGAAGGCACTTGTGCATGCGTGTACTACCAATTTCCTCAGTGCAGCAAAAACGGAGCAGTGGATTTGGGGTGTGTGTGTGTGTGTGTGTGTGTGTGTGTGTGTGCGCGCACAGAATGCAATGGTGCCAAACATATGGAACCAAATTGCACTCTTAATTAGGGGTGCAATTTTCACTTCTGATCCGATCCCTATGCCTGAATTTGGATATCTGCCAATATCGATACTTTTCCGATTCATTACCAGAGTTCTGTTTCCTTTGATATTATTATCATTATTGTTGATTGTATGAGGATTTTCTTTAAAAAGAAACCTGAAAGTTCAGCTACAATTTGCCAGGTGTATCTCAGATGAAAGCCTAGACTATTATATCCATGTTTTTATAGACTTAAAGAGAAAAGACAGCACTGTCTGTCTCTCCTTCTCAGTTTTCAGTTTCAGTGCTATCACATCCTTTGTGTCTGCTCCGCGCTCGCTGTCTCATGTGCACTGATGTTTCTCAGCAGAATGTAACGTCTCATGCCTCGGTTCAGGAATCCACCCACCCCCTCCCTCGCTCGCAGTCTGCAGCCAGTTGACTCTGCACACACGGACAGCTCCTTCGGTAAACTGCGCATTTTAGACAGCTTTGGACAAGGCGCCCACTGTTTTAAACAGCTGTCTTTTTCGAAATTTGAACGTCCATATGAGGGCTGGACGGCTTGCTTCCTAAAATCATGCAGCCAATTAATGGATGCATTTTGACTTATGCGTAATTACAAGAAGTGTGTGTCAACAATCACATAACGTATGTCCTGCATATGTTGGATGTATGAGTCATACACTGTTACATGTTGAAAATTTTCAGCATGCCCAAGATTTTTCCATGTGCTCAGTGTATTATGACATATATCGGTGTGTTTCAACATGCTCTTACCTTACGCAAAAGTTATAGCATATTAGATGTATGCCAGCGTTTTTTAATAAGGTCGGCATACACTGGCTAAATCGTGAAGGTGTCGCAGTGGAATTACTTGTATCAAATTTTGTTTTAGTTTATTTTAAGACACTCTAAGTTGTTATGAAACCACAAATTGCTGAAGTCAAATGTTTCGATGAATGTAGAGAGAGAACAGTAACCGTTCAATGCAAATATGTGGTCTTATCAAATAGCAATAACACCGTATTCTAATCCATGTGTCAGACTGTATATTATAGTTCTACTATCTTGCCAACATGGGAAAATAGTCTTTGCACACAACTTGTATTGTCATTATACAATTTGTGTAAAAAGACTATTCTCTGGGGTGGATAAATTGACATGACCCAACAAATAATTGAATTTTTTTGGTGGGGGGGGGGGCGCAAATAGACCTGATAATGGCTGCCCCAGGTCCTTTTATTTTTTATAATAGCAGAGGTTTACACAATGTGATTTGAATTTCAAAAAAACCATGTTAAACTCTGGAGATGATTTTCCTATCTGTGGTGTGATTTTAAGTAGGCTGTCCATGCTCAGAAACCAACAAACCTGAGATGTTTTGTAAAGAAGAATGGCCCAAAAAACCCTTCAACCAGAAACCAGACTCTCACTGGAAGCTATAGGAAGTGTTTAGAGGCTGTTATTTCTGCAAAAGGAGGTTCTTCTAAATATTGATGTTTTTCTGTTAGGTTGCCCAAATTTATGCACCTGCCTAATTTTGTTTGATTGTTAGAATTGTTGCACACTTTCTATAAATCCTGTAAACTTCATTTCACTTCTCAAATATCACTGTTTGTTTGCTATATGATATATTTAGCTGAAATTGCTGATCCAAACAACCAATGGTTTATAAAGGAAAATCATGGAAATCATCAGGGGTGCCCAAACATTTACATACAACTATATATAACTCCGAAGACAAATGGTGTATAATTTAGTATAAGCTTGTGCAGGGTTGTGGTTATGAGCTATCAGTTGCACATCTGCAAACAAAAACAAAAGTATTGCATCACCCTTCAGTGTGTACTCAGTGTTCCAAACCAGTTTCAAAAGGGGCAGTGTGGAAACAAGATTTGAGGGATCTTTTTTATGCAGGATTTGCCAGAGGAAGAAAACAAGAACAATAAATCAAAACAAACTTAAGCTCCACTGGCTATTTTCTCTGACTTTGATGCTGATATCTCTGGCACTCATTTAAAATATACACTAGGGTGTTGCCCATGGGGGTCTACAGGCTCTAGATTGGATAGTGTTTATAAAATAGGTAGCTGACATTTTTCAAGGGTGGTAATAAATTAAGCAATGTGTTGGAATGGTGTGACTCACTACAGGGTCTGCAGTCAATGTAGAGAAATGATCATTTTCCCGACAAACACCCCCAAAAATGACGACTGCTCTGAAGGACCAATAAGGGAACCGTTAAGCAAAAGGCTATTGATGTCGGCGGATTGAAGCACTTGTTAATGATTCTCAAAAAGAACCGGTTCTCGATACCCATCTGTAGTGCATTGTAACACAATGTTCATTGTTTACTGGTTAGCTAAAATTGCTAATCTCTCCAAAAATATTAGTCCTATCAACTTTACGTTTTTGCAGCGTTCATCCTTGACCCAAAATTCATACCCATACCAAACGGCAAATGTCACTTCTCCTCGGTTTTTGTATGATCGAAGCCACACACACACACACAGGCCTCTTGGCTACTATAATATAGATTTTAGTATCATAGATTGTTTACACAACAGTTCACTAAAGTCTTTGCAGACTGAAAACAGATGATTTAATTCAAATTAATTTTAAACAATTTAAGATGTTATTCAGGCATTTACATTTGTTGCAGATTTTTGCGAATTCAGACTGACTGAGCCAAAGCAGTTTATCAATCTCGGTCATGTAGGAATTGGTTCAATTGCAGTTCTGATTATGTGCACAGCTCTGGTCAGTTTTCATGAAACAGTCTGCATTTAATTTTAGCTCAAACTGTAGCTACACCAACTCACTCATACGTGGTGTGTACAGCATGCAGACAAAAAGCAAAATGTTCTGTCATCATTTTCACATGCTGGAAACATTAAATAATTTATACCTTTTACTGTACATTCTATGATTGAACAAGAAATCAGACATGGAAATTTATATAAAAAAAAATAAAGGAACAAATTTTTGTTCTAAAACCATTTCAGTGGATTTGAAAAAATTCACAGGTTTGCTATTTGGTTCCAAAAAGCCACCGTCTGTTCTGCACTTTTACCGAACACTCACGGTGCTGTGTTTGACATGAAGCTGGATCTGTAGCAAAGGAAAAACTGGTGTGTGTGTGCAGTATGCCTGTTCTCTTATTTATTTTTGAAAATGACATTCCTGGTTATTATGTTTAACACAAAACTTCAAATTCAAAATAACATGGAAAAATGATCCACCCACCTAAACACTCCATGAGACACAAAACAAGCCTTCCAAATGTTCCCGAACATTTGATTTCACTCCCTTACAAGGCAAACATGCTTTCTTTGTTGCTGGTCTTTTGTCTCGGTTGGTTTTCTCCCAATCGTTCAGAACCACTGCATGGCATAAAACTAGACTCGGCAGTAGATACGTGGAGTCAGAGGTGGTTAATCTAAAACTGCCTCCTTTCCGAATAAATATGTATTGAACTCTGTGAAATGCTGTGTTATAATGACTTGATCATGTTATACTGTTGGGTCACTTTCTTGTGTCTGTGTGTGTGTTTTACAGTTCTGAGAGTCTTCCCACCTTTCCAGATCCAAAATGAGCTGGAGCTTTCTGACCCGTCTACTGGATGAAATTTCAAACCACTCCACCTTTGTGGGCAAAATCTGGCTCACCCTCCTCGTTGTGTTTCGCATTGTGCTAACAGCTGTTGGGGGCGAGTCGATCTACTATGATGAACAGAGTAAATTTGTGTGCAACACAAATCAACCTGGTTGCGAGAACGTATGCTACGATGCCTTTGCACCACTGTCACACATTCGTTTCTGGGTGTTTCAGGTCATCATGATCACTGCGCCCACAGTCATGTATTTAGGCTTTGCTATGCATAAGATCGCCCGCATGGATGACAGTGACTACCGGCCCCGGAACAGGAAGAGGATGCCTATAGTAAGTCGTGGTGCCAACCGGGACTATGAGGAAGCAGAGGATAATGGGGAGGAGGACCCCATGATCCTGGAGGAGATTGAGCCCGAAAAGGAAAAGGAGGTGCCAGAGAAGCCCAGCAAAAAGCATGATGGACGTCGACGTATCAAGCGAGACGGCTTAATGAAGGTCTACGTGTTTCAGCTTCTCTCACGTGCCATCTTTGAGGCTGCCTTCCTGTTTGGACAATACATTCTTTATGGACTGGAAGTGGCACCATCTTATGTATGCACACGCTCACCTTGCCCCCACACCGTGGATTGCTTTGTGTCACGTCCTACTGAGAAAACTATCTTCCTCCTCATTATGTATGGCGTTAGCGCCTTGTGTCTGCTCTTCACAGTTTTGGAGATCCTCCACCTTGGCATCAGTGGCATTCGTGACTGCTTTTGTACACCACGGTCTCGACCTCCCACTCCCCGTCACTTGGCTCTGGCCAGCCAGAGGTCCTCCATCTGCCGCCAACCATCTGCCCCACCTGGCTACCACACAGCTGTGAAGAAGGACCCATCTGGAAAAATGAGCTTCAGAGATAACCTGGGGGACTCGGGTCGTGAGTCATTTGGAGATGAAGCTTCATCAAGGGAGCTGGAGCGGCTTCGTAGACACCTGAAACTGGCCCAGCAACACCTGGATATGGCGTATCAGGCTGAAGAGGGCAGCCCGACACGCAGCAGCAGCCCAGAGTCTAATGGCACGGCGGTAGAACAGAACAGGCTCAACTTCGCTCAGGAGAAGCAAAGCAGTACACGTGAGAAAGGTGAGGCTGCACACTTACGAGTGCACATTTTTAGTCTTGTATCCACGGTTGTTGGTGGAGTCTGTCTCATACATGAACATGCTGTCATTCTTAAATGTCTCAAGATTAAATATCTTAAGCCTGGTTCACACGTCAGCATTTTAAAATTATCTTTAGGTTTCCAAAACCTGAGAGACCACACACGTGAAGATAAAAAATCATGGATCTGACAGGTTTGGTCGTACAGTGTGTGGTGTTCAGCCACACGGTAAGAACAACACACACGAACAGATTTCACACACGAACATTTACAGTTCAGACAGGAAATCTCGCAAAATCTCTTGAGATTAAACGTGACTTCAGAGTAAACAAATGGAGGTACTTTGTGGACTATTTAAAACAGAGGGGAAAAAAACAATAGAAAAAGAAAAGGCGTTCTTTAAAGGAGTGGAGACAGCGCGACCACCGGACTTTCTGGTAAGTCAGAACAGCTGTTTTGATTTTATTTTCCGCTCCGTACGTCCGTCACCTCGCTTTGTGATTGGCCGCACATCACATTCGTTTGTGGTCGGAGGACACCACATGCTGCGATATCGGGCCAAAAAAATCCAACATGTTGAATATCCCCGATTTGCGATCGGAGCGCCCCTGGTGGCCTTCCGAGCAGATCAGAGCGCTCTTTACACACCACACACGACAGGAATATCTGATAAGATTCTCTTAACGTCATCATGACTGTCGGGATGTCCTTAAGATTGTCGGAAGGGGAAGATCGGGTCCGATATCGGCCTAATTATCCTGCCGTGTGAACCCGGCTTAAGGTTTTTTTATTTTAATTTTTCTTAACAGGTAATCAAGTGAAATAGCACAGTGCTGTTTCAGAATGCTTTATATTTTAAGACATCTATTTCTTGTCTTACATCAGAAACATTTTGACATTTGCTGAATGAATCTACCAGAGTTGAAAATGTACACATTACTTTTCACGTTATTTTATTTGTCTAAAAATAAATGTCCAAGGTTCCTTATATTAATCAAGAAATTATCTCAACAACAGATAAGTTATGGTTTTAATTTACAGATGATCATCACAGATTTGTAAAGAATCTGTAATTAAAACTATTTTAATTACAAGTTTTCTAATGTAAGAACTTAAAAATGTACATTAATCAGAAATTAATCTTGAAGTTAAAAACACATTTGTAAGAATTTTAAGGTGGCCAAGAATTTAAAAACAGATTATTAACGCCAAAGCTCCTACCAAAACTAGGAAAACTCATGCACAAATACATGAGTGGTTACAATACACTAAAGTACTGCTGGTGCACAGGGTAATGAAAAGAATTAACACAGTGCAGAACACTGAGGTGTACTGATATTGTTACATTATACAGACACACACTCTGAGTCATGTTTAATGCCAGACTCCTTATTTTCATTAGTTTAACAATGTCATCCAATATTTGCACTTTTCATGCCATGAATTGTGTTGTTTGGAATAAATATTGAAGTTATTTTTGATACTCTGTAACAATCCCATGCCTGGGAATGGTGTCTGTTTTTTTTTTTTTTATCCAAAGAACAGATTTGCTGATATTTTGTCTTTGTTTGCAGGTCTCCGTGCGTAGGTGGTTACTGGCCCAGCTGATACTGTGGATTAGGTTCACATCAGGGACAGAGTGGACACAAAGGGAATCTTACATGGAGCAGGTGTCTGTGTGTGCGAGTGTCTATTTGAAGGATGGATGAAGTCAGGCTGAGCCTTTTCAGTGTTAATGGCCAATGGTCAGAATGGATAAGGGGAATGGTGTCCCACCCATCCAGATAAACTTGAGCTCATAACTTGTCTGAAGATCCAAAGTGCTTACAAACTTAGGTTGACATGTAAGTCTACCTCAGGGAAGCTATTCTCCCTTTTTTCTTCTTTTTTATACGTAGGTCTTAGTTATGTAAAAAATTGCAGTGCATGCATCTCGAGTTGACCTTGGATCCAAACTGGAACTTGTGGTATTTTTAAGCCAAACAAACCATAGTGTGGAAATGATAAATTATAAGAGTTCCGTCTTGTTTGGTCAGTGAATCTGAGAGATTTTGTAGATGCATATGAAAAGGTCATAGTACAGAACATTCCTGATTGTGTTTTTGTGTTATTTTTATGAAGGTACTAGAGTTACTGGTGTACGGACGGAGATGTTAAATTTCATACAAAGGTTTTTTTCAAGTGTGTCCAGTTTGGACATTGTTTTTGATTTTGACTGACATGAGATGCAGACTTGGAGACGTAACCTCAGTTGTTTTTGTTTAATTAGGGGTGGCATTGCGCCAAACAATTCTTGTGCCCGGTATGGTGACTGGAACACATTTGCAGTGCCTTCGTCCAAAGGAATAAACAAACCTGGATAATGCTTGAAAAACATGTAACTGATATTGTATTGTTTAAACATGTATTTGAAACTGTTCTTTTATTATTAATGTTTATTTTGAGTATTCTTATATTGGGCAGATGCTCTTGTCACTGTGGCAAACACTTTTGTTTCATAGAATGTTCACTGCTGTCTTAAGTTCCATCAAGACCAATTTGATGCATAATGTTTTGTTACATCAGATGCACTTCACTGGTTTCAACAATTTGAGAAATGCAATTTATTACTCCATAACTTGTTCTTATTACTTACACAGTGCCATCACAAGCAAATGTTTATTTAAAATATAAACAGGCTTGTTTAAACTATTTACTCGATAAAAGGAATACAGGTAAACCTCGTTAACTCGCTTCAGTCATGTTTCGGCTTTACTCACGGTCGATTCGTGGACCCCAAAAATTTAGACTATTGTATGAAAGTCCATTTTGATTTAACTGTTTTTGGAAGGGATCATCACTGCAGACGATTCTGGACGATTTCGTCTTCCTACGCCGGCTGCTGCATGTCAGTGATGAGGGCAGACGATTTGAAGTTTATGGATATGATTCTTTAGATCCTTACTGCCGGTTCAAATTGGGCTGGAATTTACGTGCGGTAGGCGATGAAGAAATCATTTCTGTGGCAGGTGATGAAGAAATCATCACCATCCAGGAAGGAATTGTGCTTCAAATGGTCAAAACTGTTGTAATATGGCAAGATAAACTGATTTTTAAAGGGTTTTTTTTGCTTGTTTGTTTTTTGGTCAACCTCTAACTCGTCTGATTTTTTTTTTTGTTTTGTTTTTTTTTGTGGACCCCAACTTGCACGTGTTAATGAGGTTCACATGTATGTTGATGGTCAATGTCTTAAAAGTGCTGATTTTTGTGGAGGGTTTCATGCTGTTCGAGCATCAGAAAGGGTTGTAAACTTGTTGCATTTTAATGTGAATTCAATGCCTTGAATGCGCTTGACTATGCCATCTTTTGTATTCACAACCATACCCGCAGAGCCATGAAAAGTGCCAACTCCAATATTGTCAAACTAGGTATTTTTGAACGGTGGTTTTTCTACTTTTTCTACTTTTTATATTGATAGTACTTTGTGGTTAGTTTCTAAAATAAAGAAGAAAAAAAATCAGCAAATCTCATTGTGACTCATCTGTGCTACAAATTAGTGACGCCATCTTGAAACACTGCACAAGAACATGTTTGGAATGTTGCTGTGGATCTCACCCGAAGTTGTCATTGGTTCTCTGAAATGTTGCAGTCACTTTATTTGAAGATTACATGATAACATAATCATGTCTAATTTGCATATGGTGGGAAACTGAATAGTGGGAGTGGGGATTACATGTGGGGACTTGATTCAGCTTTTAACCACCTGACTAGTTTGTATGGAGTAAGTCACTGGATTTGTCATTACATAGGATTTTTAGTCACTGGGAAAGTCAAAAAGTCATGGAATTGGTCACTAAACACTTAGAGCTGAGAAACAAATTGCTTTATTTTTGCCACCGTGAAACAAACCAGATGCTGAATGCTGTTAGCTCTGCTGTGCATAGAACTGTGAACAACTTGAAATAAAATAACACTAACCGTCATACTCATGAATTATATTTCTGAAGGGACTCGAGAGTCAAAAGACTGAGCGGCTGTAGCAGGATTCCTTTGTCTTTAGTGACACCTAGCGGCCAAACAAATTATTTTATCTTGTCAAAAACAATTGATCTATTTATGAAGGGGAAAAAATGGTTTATCTCTAAATGAGGTTCTTGTATATTTCTGGGTAAAGGGGCAAAAACCTGTTTTGGTGTAGGCATGGGGTTACCTCCATTTGACCCTCATGTGCCTCTCCTGCCAGCATTGGATCCTCTTTTCCACACGTTTGCTGAAAAAATGCCTTTAAAAATGACACCATAATCCTGTATTTCACTTTTTGGTTCAGTATTTTGAAAACCCAAGTAGGCTTTAAACATCTTAATGCAAATTAATTCAATGTGATTCAGGGAGGCCATAATAAACAGTTCAATGTCTCCTTGACATTTGATCAGTTCTGTCCAAAATGTCACCACTTTATATTTGACAAACCACAAACCTTCCACCACAATCCGTATTGATGATTTTGGTTCAACCGTTATAACCTTTAGGTCACCCATGAGAAAATGTCATGTGAACAATAGAAAGGTGATATGAATTCAAATTTGAAGTGGTAAACATAGATCTACCTTTAACAAATTATTCAAAAGTCATTCAATTTAGCAGGGGTGGTGGCCAAGTTAGTGCGCTTGGTTTTGGTGCAGAAGGTTCCCGGTTCAAATCCCACCCCTGCCACATTTCTTCATGCAAGGTAGAGTTGCGTCGAGTGGCATCGCTGGCGTAAAACCTGTGCCAAATCATGCAGCTCCAGCTCGGATTTGTTGTGTCCACCTGAGTGCAAAACAAGGGAGCAGCCGAATGGACTTACTACTCAAAAGTCATTCATTATAACTCAGTTGAATTTATTTTATTTATATAGTGCCAAATCACGACAATGCTTCAAGGTGCTTCACGTGAGTAAGATCTAACCTTTCTGTGAAATAAACAGGTGTCTACTGTAACAATTAGAAGATGCCTATGTGAAGCCAACTGAAGGGCAAGAAACCCCCACAAAGTCCCGTTGCTTCATGTCCACCGAATTCTGGCACCTGTGAACAGGTATTCCAACACAGGACCATTGGACTCCAACCTACAATTCCTCAGCATTTCTTGGTTTTGCCTCAGAAACGGTATTTTTGATGTCACCTCATAATTTTTCTATTGGATTAACATCCAGGGATTGGGCTGGCCACTCCACAACGTTAATATTGGAACCAAGATACTGCTTGCTTGCTGATGTCTTTGGGGTCATTGTTGAAACACCAATTTCAAGGACATTTCCTCTTCGGCACAGGATATTTGATGGATCACCCACCTATCATGATGCTTGTTCCACCATGCTTCACTGTCTTCAGTGGATTGTGGCTCGAATTCAGTTTTTGGGGGTCCTCTGACAAACTGTCGGCGGCCTCGAGACCCGAAAACTACAATCTTGCTTTCATCAGTCCACAAAATGAGGCATTTTCTTTTGGTCATTCAGTGTCTTCTTTGTCAAATTGTAACTTCTTAGCTTGGCTTCACATGAACGTCTTCTAATTGTTTACACCTTTGATCACCCTGGAGCTAATCATTAGTTGAGTCTTTGCCATTCTCGCTATTCTTCGACCATTTGAATACCGGTTTTCTGTTTCCTTCCATATCGTTCTGGTTTTGGGTGCCATTTTAAAGCGTTTGAGATCATTTTAGCTGAGCAGTCTATCATTTTCTGCACTTCTTTATACGTTTGTTTTTTTTTTTAAACACGCTAGTCAACTTTTTAATCAAGTACACTGAACAATGTCTGGAATGACCCATTTTACTCAGATTTTCAGTGAATTGCAAAACCAGCATGTACAACATTTGTTGCCTTCGCCCTGTTTGACACCTGTTTTTTCACAAAGAAAGATGCAGACCCTATTTTTTATTTATTTTGACAGCTTAATAATGTACGCATGCTCTATGATGTGCTTGTCAACATCTGCGTGCTCCGCTTGCCAAACAAAAGGGTTCTGCTGGCGGTGGAGATGCAAACCAGACTTAACTGTTCCGACCTGGACCGCTCAGTGGAAATGGGGCTGTCAGTATACGCTGCTAAATCCTCGTGTGACAGCTACATAACTTATTCAATGTAGCATATTTGGCACATTTTTCATGTCTGCATACGCTGGCGAAACTGTCAAGGTGTGACAGGACCTTTAGTGGTCAGCACTGCTGTCTCACAGCAACAAGGTCATGGGATCACTTTCCACCTGGTCCTTTGTGTGGAGTGGCCATGTTCACCCCATAGGTTCCCCTCTGTCTGACCGGGAATGTTTGTGTGTGAAATCTGTTTGTGTGTGGTGTGTTGGTTTTACCGTGTGGCTGTACACCACACACTGTACGACCAAACCTGTTGGATCCATGATTTTTTTTTATCTTCACGTGTGGTCTCTCAGGTTTTGGAAACCTACAGATACTTTTAAAATCCTGCCGTGTGAACCAGGTGTTGGGTGAACTGGTGCCTCTAAATTGGATGTAGGTGTGAATGTGCCCATTGATATGTGGGCCTGTGATACACTGGCGTCCTGTCCAGGATGGACCCCATTCTACGACTGCTGCGATAGGCTCCAGCCCCCCCCCGTCAAAGCACTTTTCATCTCAGCTGGATGCCATCTTTCTTCTAAATTCATGGATATGAGTGAAACCTTCACATTTCAGGGTCAGTCCTCAGCAGCACCAACACGTCCAATTGGAAATATAAAATAATTCCTCTGGGTTTTTCCATGTAGAATTCCTTATTTGCAATACTGAATAAACAGTGATTTCCAGCAGTTGAAAAGGCTTTTTTTTTTTTTTTTTTTTTTTTTTGAGGTTATAAGCATTTCTTCCTGTGTTCTGTCAGGAACATTCCGCACACAACCCACTGAGTGTCGTCAGTCTGTGTAAAGGAGAAAGTGCATTGAACTGCTCATGTGACACTGCTCTCCAGGACTGGCTGAGAGTCAAAGATCATCTTGAGGAGGTACACATTTCAGGGCCCCTTCCCACATACGAATAAGTACATATCAGGGATAGAAGATTTATGGGGTATTGTGAAGAGGAAGATGCAACACACCAGACCCAACAATGCATGAGAGCTGAAGGCCACTATCAGATCAACCTGGGCTCTCATACCACTTGAGCAATGCCACAGACTGACGTACAGACTACGTACCGAGTGCTGTACATGCTCATAATTTTCATGTTCATATGTTTCAGTTGGACAACATTTCTAAAAATCCTTTTTTTGTATTTGTCTTAAGTAATATTCTAATTTTCTGAGATACTGAATTTGGGGTTTTCATTAGTTGTCAGTTATAATCATCAAAATTAAAAGAAATAAACATTTGAAATATATCAGTCTGTGTGTAATGAATGAATATAATATACAAGTTTCACTTTTTAAATGGAATTACTGAAATCAACTTTTTCATGATATTCTAATTATATGACCAGTACCTGTAGTCCTGCGCCGGTCACAGGGCACGTGTGTCGGGCCTGACACGTGTCTTGTCAGGTAGGCGTGACACACGTGCGTCAAAACATGGTATGTGTTCTGCAGCTGTGATGTCCAGGACCAGAGATCTCAACACCTGCAGCTGTTAGCGGACACACATCAACACAGCATCTGTACATCCATATCAGTAGCCTATGCAAGTGCGCTTCAACCCCCTCCCCTCTGGCACACCACAACACCACATGTTTACAGATGGGGGGATGCAACACACGTGCGATTCACACGCAAGGCACATGTGTGTGGGGGGGAGCTGACAGTCTGGCACCTCACGTGTGTTGCTGTTTTGCAAACTTTGTCTAAGTGCCACTCGTGGGGGCACTTAGACAAATTTCGGCGGCGGCCCAAAAGTGATCATCTGCTGACTGTGTTTGTGCTAACAGCGCAAATGGCCACACATTTTCTAAGTGCCAAGTGAGTGTCAGCTGGAATTTGGCCGACACCTGCCACGAGAGGGTTTGATGGACTCTCACAGCACATGCTCTCTTTCAGCCACTGGTGTGCACAAATAGTTGTAGCAACAGGTGTATGAGGCACTGGAGACAGCTACGGATTTACATGTATTGCATATGATTCCTGCTTCACGTGCACTTTGATCACATTCGTGCTATGTGTGAAGGGGCCCTTACAGATAAGAATGTCTAAGAATGAATCAGTTTAACCCGTAGTCCATCTCTGATCTATTAATAGAAACATGACAATAGGTACACTTAGACGACACCACCGTGTTCATGAACACAGTGGCTATTGTCATTTCTTTTCATCACCCATACATTGGTTAAATTCTTTGTGGGTAAGGAGCAAGTATGTACACTAACAGACGGTAAGTACATTTATAAAAACACCAAACTCAAAACCACAGGGTTAACAACTTCAGCAGATGTTTCTCCACCTGACTGGATGTTCAGGCACAATTTTAGGGGACATTTTTAATTGCTTCAAAATCCAGAAACACAAGATTTTACAACCTTTATTTAGATTGTTTTGGATCTCAAATACTTAAGAAAAAGGCAAGAGGAAAAGCAACCAAAAAAAAGTCAAATTTAAGAAGCTGCAATCAGAATTTATTTAAAGTTTTCCATCATCAGCGACTGTTGGCAAAAATGCACTGTTCTAGTTTTAAATGTGAACATTACTTAATTTAATCCAGAAAACAAATGTGGAGTTGATAGAATTTTCATCTTTGAACAGTGATTTTAAATGTCATTACACAAACCTTGAATCTCTATTTAATTTCTGAAAGATTACACATAGTTTTACAGTCAGACTCTTACACAGAGTTTGACTAGATGTTGATGCAAAAGGTGCAACTCCACATTCATAATTCCATTTTTTCATGTTCCTGACATGCTAAACATTTCCACATACCTTTTTTTCTTGTTTTGTTTTTTGCTCTTAAAAAAACAAAAGGCCAAACAAGCAGCCCCAAGCGTTGAAACAATGAGGAGAGCAAAGATGGTGTACAGTCCCCTCTCTGCATCATCAGGGGAGAGTTTTATACCCAGGAAGCTCACGCTGCTGTCGTTCAAGGGAATCGGTATTGGCGGTATGCTAGTTCCTGCAAATAACGCACAAAAGTGAGTCGTGTGTTCAAAGAAATGCGCTACCAATCAGCACTGGAGCCCTGGAGTCTTCGGCCTCGGTTTACCTTCAGGCTCGAGGCGCTGACACTTGTGGGGCCCTGAGGCGGGGTCAGGGAATCCGTTGCAGTTGATGATGGTGGTATAGAATGCAGTAGACTTTTTAGCCACACGAGGAAGGTTCGGGTCTGAACGATTGACATAGAAAAGACCAAATCTTTCTGAAAATCCAGTGGCCCATTCAAGGTTGTCCATAAGCGTCCAGGCGGTATAACCATAGATATCCACATTGTCGAGTAAGTAAGCTGCAAGAAGAAAATCAGCACCTTTACCACAACCAGCAAACAATAAAGCAAATGCCTACTACAGTCTGGCTTGGTGTCATGTTTTAAAAATCAAAATACCGGAAATTTGATTTTGAGAGAGATTAGAAATAAAAAGGATGATAACATATCTTGGTACATCGTCAAGACCATATGATCGCTGATGTCTGTTTTTTTTTTTTTCAAGTTGGCTGGACATCTCAAAGTTATTAATAAATATTGATACAATTCTGTGAACTAAAAGACAAGAATGATGTGATTATATTGTAGGTGCCTTGTGGCTGTGGCTCAAATTTCTCTCTCTTTTTTTAAAAAGATTGCATGATCAGGATTTTTAAAAATCATGTTTTTTGACATGACAGTTTTTTTTTAAACAAATAGAACATTTGACATCAGTCCAAAAATCATTCATCTTAAATCAGAATACAGAATGACCATCATAGTAGTAGTCTATCTCTACCTTCCCCCTCCCCAGCTCACTGCCCACAGCAAAGGGTCCCTCCATAGAGTCTGGTTCTGCTTGATGTTTCTTCCTATTTAAAGGGAGTTTGTCCTTGCCCTCACTGTCACTATGTATTTATTGTTTTGTCAGGGGGAATGTTGGTTTTAATAATATGGCACTTTTGATTTCATTCATATTGAAGTAAAAAAAAAAATCTAGTATTTATTCTATGCACACAAAAGGCTTATTTGTCTTGAATTTTCTTGACAAATTTATTAAAATCCAGCCATTATCTTTGCCAGCATCGTCCACCTGGCAGATGTGGCATATCAAGTAGCTGAATAAACAGCATGATAATTGCACAGGTGGGCTGTTCACAATAAGAGACCACTTTAAAATGTGCAGTTTTAAAAACACAGCAAAACACCACAGATGTCACATATTTGGATGGAGCGGGCAACTGTTTGAGATCATATACTATATACTTTTATTAGTCCCACAGGGCGAACTTTGCAATTTGATATTTGTTTAATCAGTATCTTAATATGAGAGCTTGATTTAGGTGCATGGATTATATTGGCTAAGGTAAAGTACTCACGTGTATGGATTTTAGTAAATAAAAATAAACCTAAGCTACTACAGTAACAAAGGGAACATAAGCTAAAGTCAAGATAATATCTAGTGTACCAAAGATAATATCTAGTCAAGATAATATCTCGCGAACCAAAAATTTATTTTTAACCCATGAGTAACTTGCTTTGAAGCTGTGTGTAACTTTAAGGTGACTACATTTTGATTACCGAAAACCAGGACACTCGGCCCGGCCATGAGATACTCAAATGATACTTGAAGTTTATTCAATTTAATGGCCCAATGAAAACAAAAACGTCCTGGGTAAACAGGACGTTTGGTCACCCTATGTAACTTATATCAAACATATCTCTAACACATACTGATGTATGGAGACATATGTAGACCACAGAATTTATTGAACGTGTCAGGTACCGTATAATGGTGCATTGGCAGCTTTTTTTTTTTTGATATGTCAGCATATGCTAGCAAAATCTTCATGGTGTGACAGCTGCATAACTTATTCGACATAGCCAGCATAGTCGCCAAAGTTTTCATAAGCCTGCATACGTATGCTGGCCAAATCGGCATTTTGCATCCAGAATAAGATAAAATTATGAGTAATATCTTTCCTGAGTGGAGGAATACACTGCCTCCACCAATGTTCTAACTGAAGTCATGTGACCCACGCTTGTATCTATACACTCTTAAAAGAAAAGTCAATAGATTTTGTGTAAAACATCTGAAGATATACAGTTGTGTTCAAAATAATAGCTTTATAATAGCCTTATAAAAATCCTTATAATAGCTTTTGTGTCCATATATGTAAATGGGAACAAAAAAAAAAAGAAGCAAAATGTATCAAATTTGCTATTACTTCACAGAAATTGAAGAGACAGACTGGTGTCCTGTCCAGGGTGTACCCCGCCTCATAGCACGCCCTATGCTGGGATAGGTTCCAACCCCCGCTACCCTTGGTTGGCGTAAGCGGTTGAAGATGAGTGAGTGAGTGAGAAAGTGAAGAAAAAGTCAAAAAAAACAAAACAGCAGTGTCTGCATTTTTCTTTACAAGCTCAAACATTAATTGTATAAACTGAAAAATGCTTGAAGATTTAGCTTTCCTGTGAATCACTGAAGTAACATTTAGTTGTATAACCACTGTTTCTATTTCACCAATTCACACATGAAAATAAAAGCTTTTATAAGGATTTTGAGCAGCTAGACTGGAATATTATCTTATTTTATGATGTCACAAAGACCTGTGAACACAACATTATCTCCAAAACTGATTGATAAATACATTGTTTTAAAAAAACTGACACCCGAGCACTCACCACTCTTTATAATATTCCAGAAAGGTTTAAAGCCCCTGTTCTGTCAGTTGATAGCTTAAAACCATGATTACGCCTGCAAAGGCACCTGGCCCTCCTTGACTACAATTCCAGTTCAACATGTCCTTGACTTGGTTAAAAAAAAAAAAAAATACCATGAATTGATCTGTTTGATACCTTTGAGCAGCTGATTGATGTATTTTTCATAGTAGTAGCTCCTCTGTACATCATTGAGGTCAACAGGTCCCCGTTCTGAGATGCCATTTTCTGTGATAATAATTGGTGGGTTTCCATACTCCGTCTTGATGAAGTTTAATATTTTCCGGAATCCGAACGGTGTCACCTTTAGCCAACCCGAACCTGAATCCAGCCAGGTGCGATCTGCGATTGTTCCTGCACCCCTGTGTCAGTTTAATGATTGTATTTCACATAAGTTAAAGGACACCATAAAACAAAGAAATAAACATATGTTCACTGTCGTTGTTTATATGCTAGATAATGAGCAAAAGATTTTAAACCCAAAATCCAGGGAGATTATTCTCAGATCTTTTATGGGACTTAAAATCAATTTTCTAGAAGTTTACTCTGCAACAACTGGACTTTTTGTTGGTCTTATACGTAGATGTTTCACCACTCAACCAAGTCACTTCTTTCATTGGTTAATTTTTGATACCCCTTTACACCAATTAATTTTTCATTTTCACATAGGTGGCTCTTTTATACCCCCCTCAAACCATTTCCTTTCACGTCACATTACGTCTTACCATCATACATACCACAGATACGATATAACCGCAGTCAGGAGGAGGGTTAGAAAATGATCAAAATGAATTGATGAAATGATATAAATGAACCCTGTGGAAGCCCATTTGTGGGCTACCACAGGGTTCTGTGTTGGGCCCAAAATTATTTTATACATTAATGATTTATGTAAAGTTTCAGATCTAGTTAAAGCTGTTCTCTTTGCAGATGACACAAACCTGTTTTGCTCAGTGGAAAATCTGCAACAATTATTATCTGATTAGGAACTGAAATGAGAAAGTTAAAGAGATGGTTTGATATTAACAAATTATCATTAAATTTGTCTGAAACTAAGTTAGTGTTATTTGGAAATTCTAAAAAAGACATACAAATTCAGTTAAATATACTGTACATGGGGTAAACATAGAACGTGTCAAAGAGAATAAGTTTTTAGGTGTCATTATTTTTGAAAAAATGAATTGGAAAGCTCATATTTAACATATTCAAATTAAGGTATCAAAGAGTAGTGCAGTATTAAATAAAGAAAAGCATGTTCTTGATTGCAGAGCACTACATACTTTGTATTGTTCATTGGTTGCACCCTACCTGACTTACTGTGCTGAAGTTTGGGGCAACAATTATAAAACTACAGTGCAACCATTATTCATTCTTCAAAAAAGAGCATTAAGGACAATTCATAATGCAGATTATCGAGACCACACCAACCCATTGTTCATTAAATCTCAAATATTAAAACTTCACAATATGATTTTGTTCAAGACTGTTCTTGAACAAAAATAAACAAGTGCCATTTAGAATTCAAGAATATTTTACTGAGAGAAAGTGAAAATATAATTTACGGGGCTTGTATCATTTTAAAATTGCTGGCGCTCGGATGACCAGGAAAGGTTTCTGTGTCTCCATGTGTGGCCCTAGACTATGGAATAACCTGACGGATGAACTCAAACGATGTCCAAATATCAATCAGTTTAAAAATCACATAAAGAAATGATGTTTTCATTATATGTATCTGCTGAAGAAGGATGAGTTTTGTGTGTAGCCAATTGTAATTGTAAATTTGTTCGGTAACACTCAGATTGTGTCCTTTAAGTTGAAGATATTGAAGTGGTTGAAAATGAGTGGGAATAGTTGTTGTTTTTATTTCTTTCTTTGCACTCCTGATGACTAGGTGATGTTACTTTTGGTTAAAGGGGTAGGCGTTACAAAGCTTTGCTTCGGCCTACACCCTTTCAGGCACACGGATGCATTGTCAATCCATTTTCTTTTTCATTGTCAATCCATTTTCTTTTCATTGTAAGTTTTGTTGTTGTTGTTTTGTGTGTGTGCTGAATAAATTAATTCATTCATTCATCTCAGATACCAGAACCAGGTTTGATCTATGCCAGGTTGGAATATTCTTAGTTCTGTGCCTAAACACGACACACTTCACATGCAGTGGTAACTTCTACAGGCACCAGCGGTTGCTGGCATACACTGGTGCACGTCTAATAAGTTATGGGTTAAGTTTTGTATGTTAAGAGCACGTTGAAGCACACCGATATACGCAGTAGTACGGCGAGTACGTCGAAATATTTTGGGCATGCACCAGGCCCGGCACCAGAAAAAAATATTAAGGGAGCGATGAGTTTATCACAGGGGGTGGGGTCGCGCCCCCCCCCAAAAAAAGTGCGCACCGGAGGGGACGTGCCTCTGAGCGTGCGTAATGAATTGGGTGCGCTCCTGGAAAGCTTGTGTATTTAGGCTACACCGTTGTAAGAGACTGATGAGTAAGAGTAAAGAGTGATGACAGTATTTTTTTTAATTATTATTTGAACATATAGACCCTCGGTCAAGTGATTTCCTGCATACCACAAAACCAAACCAACAACTGATCTGAGAAATGACACGAGACACTAGATTAACCCCACATACAGCCCTCCATCACAAGCACAAACACAGCGCAATTGGGCATGACAGTCACACAACGAGTCAAAGATAAACCTTTCATGTACATATATTTACAACAATACATAACTTTAATATCTGTCATTGAGGGCGACTGGCCGTAAACGGAGTGACTAAGAAAATGCATACCGCACAACAACAACATGTTATTTGCATTATTATCACTTTTTACTGAGATACACAACACGTAATGCGTACATAAAAAATTGGCTCACTTAACGTCTGCCTTTTAGCCTGGTGCGCGCGCTGCTGTTCAAATTCAGCAGTGCGTCCTCATCAAGCTGGCTGCTTGAGCTGCTGTTCATTGTCATACTATCCATGAGAAAATCATCTGGAATATCCATATTGGGACCAAAACACACTTCTCGCATTTTCATCTTTTCTTCTGCGGACAGTCCCCCCCTGCTCCCTGCGGACAGTTCTTGGGCTACGCGCTATGACGTCATTTGTTTACATATAGCGGGCGAGTATAGCCAGGTACCGTCGACGTAAATCTATGATACCGGCCCAGCAACGCCCCGGTAAAGTGATAATAATATTGAATAACTAATATTTTGCTATATTTTCCAGTATTTCTTTTTCTTTCTTTTTTATTTTTATTTTTTTGATAACTCTCACATCCAAGGGGGCGGGATTGATGACTTAAGGGGGCGTTGCCCCCAAACGCCCCCTCATGGCGCAGAATCCGGCATGCACAATATTTTCAACGTATGCCAGCGTATGGTACATAGATAGTATATCCCGCATACGTGAGCCATAAGTTGTAGGTAAGTTATGTGATTGTTGACACACATTTCTTGCAAGTTACTCATGAGTCGAAATACGGCCATTGATAGGCTGGACAACTGAAACCTACAGTTATGCGAACAGTTCAGACTGTTACAAATATTAAACCATTCACATACGGAGTAAATATAAAATATTAATCTTACCGGTTTGTTTCAGTCGGATTCATCATCAAAACCTGATGAAAACCTATCCACATAAAGTGCCCTGATTTTAGAAAACAACATCTGAAAGTACTTTAGTTCCTTGTTGTGGCTGAAGACACATAGTGTTCAATCAGTGTTTTGTTTCTCAGCCTGAACCAGAGAACGCTGATGCTTTGTGCCACAACAAGAAAATTAACTTATTTTAAAAGTTGAAAGAGTCACAGCGCCTCATTCATTCACATCAGCGTTTACCACAGACATCAGTCGACTCTTCAGCATTCTGCACACGATAAAAATAAATCCCATGATCCACCAAGTCAAAAAAAAAAGTTAAATTACTCTGTTTGGCCTCTGTGTGGAGGAGTCAGCGCCGCATGACGGTGTACACGTGCTCATCAATATTTACATGTTCCACCTGCCAGACCAAAAGGTTCTGTCAACAATGGAAACACAAACCAGTCAGACTGTTCCAGTCTGTACCATACAGTGCAGTACCGACCTGAAATGCTCGGTGGAAATGGGGCTGTGAGCATACCCTAGCTAAATCGTCAAGGTGTGACAGCTGCATAACTTATTTAACGTACCCTGCGTATTCGGCACATTTTTCGTACGCCAGCATATGGGTGATTCTTTAACTATGGGCACTATTGGCCTTGTAAATGTAATTTCCACCACACCATTGCCTTACAATATAAAGCGCCTTGGGGCAACTGTTTGTTGTGATTTGGCGCTATATACATGTGCTCTGATGTCACTGTTTATCTCCATAGAAACTACCCAAACAATCTTTCATACAGACTGTTTAAAGGGACGTTACAGTGTTGTGGTGGAAATTACAGCAATAGTGTGGGACAACTACATTTTGTTTAAAAAAATCACAACAGTTGTATGACATTGAATACCCCAATTATGTTTTGATTATTTTACTGATATTTTATTCAGAGATATTTTAAAACATTAGAAAAAACGTTTCTTTACCATTCATTTTTATAATTGAAGATCAAATGTCTGGGTGTGGGACAACCACAAAATGGCAATATTTGCATATAATGATGCTGAAAAAAGGTGAAAAAGTCATCATAGCCTACTAGAACAAATTTCTTAACACACTTTCATTGTAAAGATAACTATAAAAGTGTGAAATTTCCCCTTTTTTCTGTTTTTCATACAATATGATCAAAGGACACAATAAGTGCCCGTAGTCTAAGAATCACCCATACGCTGGTTAAATCATCAATGTGTAACAGGGCCCCAACCTTACCCATCCCCTGAGCAAACACAGTTGGAACAGTGTTACAGAAAAACTCTCTTCAGCCTTTTTGATTGTAGGAAGAAACTTCATGCACATCAAACTCACATACTACCAAAAAAACAAAACAAAAACAAAAAACAATGAAGCAAGCACAACAAGCACAAATATGCAAGACACAGATGATGGAACGAAGCATCAAGGTGCTGATAAAGAGTCCAGTGGTCATAGTGAACATTAATCCTAACAATCAAATCAAATCAATTTTATTTATATAGCGCCAAATCACAACAAACAGTTGCCCCAAGGCGCTTTATATTGTAAGGCAAAAGCCATACAATAATTACGGAAAAACCCCAATGGTCAAAACGACCCCCTGTGAGCAAGCACTTGGCAACAGTGGGAAGGAAAAACTCCCTTTTAACAGGAAGAAACCTCCAGCAGAACCAGGCTCAGGGAGGGGCAGTCTTCTGCTGGGACTGGTTGGGGCTGAGGGAGAGAACCAGGAAAAAGACATGCTGTGGAGGGGAGCAGAGATCAATCACTAATGATTAAATGCAGAGTGGTGCATACAGAGCAAAAAGAGAAAGAAACACTCAGTGCATCATGGGAACCCCCCAGCAGTCTATGTCTATAGCAGCATAACTAAGGGATGGTTCAGGGTCGCCTGATCCAGCCCTAACTATAAGCTTTAGCAAAAAGGAAAGTTTTAAGCCTAATCTTAAAAGTAAAGAGGGTGTCTGTCTCCCTGATCTGAATTGGGAGCTGGTTCCACAGGAGAGGAGCCTGAAAGCTGAAGGCTCTGCCTCCCATTGTACTCTTACAAACCCTAGGAACTACAAGTAAGCCTGCAAGTAAGTAATCAAGTGGTAATGATCATAGAGCTGTCAAGTGGAACACAAGTGGGATCATTATCTTCAGCTGACAGACAGTTCAGTTCACAAGAAAACCCCAGCAACAACTGAAGAAGAAAGCATAAGGACCCTAATGGTTCATAAGCACTTACTAGACATGTCCTAAGGTCAAAGGTAGTTGACCCATAGACATACCACTGTAGTGATTAGTGAGTGTCTCTCCAGGTTAAACCCCTTTTCTGCATACAGACACACTTCTGATGGCCCAGCCTAGCAAATTATTGACACCTTGGATCTTAGTCTAGATCTAGACCAGTTGCAAACCCATGCACTCCTCACTCTCCTTCTCAAGGGCTGCAATAAGGGCATCCATTGATTCTGCAAAGATCATAGTTTCATCCGCAAAGTCAAGGCTCGCAAGCCTTTCTTTACCAACTAAGGCACATAGGCAACACAAATGGTCTCCACAACCCTACCCGGGGCTGAGCTTGTGGGTTGTGGAGTCCTACTATACACTAGAAGATAAACTTGGAGTGATCAGAATGCTATTTCACAGGGATGAAAAGGTTCCCCACAACTGTTTTCCAAGATTAATTAAGGTGAGTATCTAAAGAAGACTGAAGACTTGTGGATGTCAAAATTGGACCTGTACCAAGTCAGCATCTAGAAGCCATGAACAGACAAATTATGCTAATACAAGAGGAAGATATATAGATATATATATACGAGGTCTGTCAATAAAGTATAGGTCCTTTTTATTTTTTTCAAAAACTATATGGATTTCATTCATATGTTTTTACGTCAGACATGCTTGAACCCTCGTGCGCATGCGTGAGTTTTTCTACGCCTGTCGGTGACGTCATTCGCCTGTGAGCACTCCTTGTGGGAGGAGTTGTCCAGCCCCTCGTCGGAATTCCTTTGTCTGAGAAGTTGCTGAGAGACTGGTGCTTTGATTGATCAAAATTTTTTCTAAACCAGTGAGGCACATCGAAGTGGACACAGTTCGAAAAATTAAGCTGGTTTTCGGTGAAAACTGTTCCACTGTTAAAGGAGATTTTTTTAATGAAAGACGTGCGGACGGATTGCAGCCTCGGCTCACAGCCGCCGCGATGCTCCGCCACAGGAAAAACACCTCTGTTGGAAGCCTTAAGGACAAGTTGGAACATGCCGAACTGTTAAACAATTTCTCAGATACTCACTCCACGGAAAGCCATCAAAAGCCGCCTGGATTTTACAAATGGTTATCAACACGGAGGTGTTTTTCCTGTGCCGCCGCACCGTGCTGGCTGCGTCCCGACGCGCGGACCCGTCCGCACGTCTTTCATTAAAAAAATCTCCTTTAACAGTGGAATATCCGGATAAAATGCTGAAACCGACTTCTTCTGAAACTTCTCTGTTCTCTCACGATGTCCTGGATCAATAGAGCCTGAAATGTGGAGGTTTTCAGCTTGAAACAGGCTGACGACGGCGCCTGAGAGCGCTGCGCGACGTCCCGCTCTGTGGGAAGTCCTTAAAGCGACAGTATCACCTCAAAATCTCTCATCAGCCGTTAAAATTTTCACCGAAAACCAGCTTAATTTTTCGAACCGTGTCCACTTCGATGTGCCTCACAGGTTTAGAAAAAATTTTGATCAAACAAAGTGCCAGTCTCTCAGCAACTTCTCAGACAAAGGAATTCCGACGAGGGGCTGGACGACTCCTCCCACAAGGAGTGCTCACAGGCGGATGACGTCACCGACAGGCGTGGAAAAACCCACGCATGCGCACGAGGGTTCAAGCATGTCTGACGTAAAAACATATGAATGAAATCCATATAGTTTTTGAAAAAAATAAAAAGGACCTATACTTTATTGACAGCCCTCGTATCTTATATGTAGCTTGAGTGTTCAAGAAGCTCAAACCCATTAACACATGGAGACATTCTCACACACCCTCAGGGCCAGATTTAACCTCACAAAAAAGAATGATATTTATGTTGTACGGTGCAGCGAGGAGTGCTCAGAGCTTTATAAATGTATTAAAAAAAAACAGTGCCTTACTTCAGGACTCTGCAGTTTACCTAAGGGACACAAAGACAACAAGGCACCACTTTTGCACAGAAAAGACAGAAAAAAATGGAACAACTTTCCCTCAACTCAGGTGACGCCATTTTCTGCAACTTATAATGTAGTCCTATCATTGTATCTCAAGAAGATTAAGGATGCTTCACATCATCATCAGAGAGAATGCACCCAAAGATCTTCTGGAGACAAGTTAAACTTGAACTCTCAAGAGAAAGTGTTGCAATGATCTTTTGTTGAAGACTTTGACCTTGTCTGCTTTACAACAGGGACTCTCTCCACTAAGGGCATATTACTTTTGTTATTGAAAAAGTCAATTGAGTCAAATGAGTGGTGAAACATCTTGAAGACCAACAAGTAGAGTAAACTCTTTCCTGGATCATTGAGAACATTCACCAATAAAAGAGTTATTCTTTAACTGGATGCAATATTTTATTGCTTGCTTACCTATCGCCATCATAATGCTGAAGGTCTCCATAGTTCATAGGGAATGCCAGTACTGTGGTGTAGTGGTTGAAACCAAAGTAATCATAGGTACCTTTAATCCTTTTGATCTCCTCAGGTGTGAACTCAGGGAGCCTGAAGAGATTAATAGCTGCTGTATGAATGTAATGAAACATAGCTTTTCATTGATTACACTATTATGGTGATCTTAAACTATGTCCTTTCTATATTTTTTCTTAAACAAATGAATTTAAGACACAATTTCTCTTTTGTGTGTTTCTTCATCGTTTTTCATCTTACCTAGATTTTGGCAGACCAGCACTCAAGCTTCGTTCTTGAATAATGGTCTTCATTGTACTACTGTAGTCTCCATTGTAAATAGGATGTGCAAACCAGCCTATGTAGAACTGCATGAAAAGGACAGTCACTTATATTTTTTTTTAAATTTATCAACTTAATTTCGAACATTTTTCTCCAGTTATTTATTGTAAAATTGGACTTTAAAAAAACTGTTACATAAGTACTGTATTTCATTACTTTGTAATACCTGCACTACTCGTCTTGCGGCATCAATGTCCTCCTGCTTGTATGGATTTCTGGGATCTGCCCAGTCAGAGTTAATGGTGATAGAGATCATTCCTTTCTGTGTGGGCCGATATTTGGAATCATACAGGTGCCAAGCCTCAGCATGAGCTTTTATCAGGTTATGACCCACAATGTAGGGCAGAGTACCTGGTTGGAAACTGATGCCTGGACAAGCAGAAGAATTAATCATTGACAGACTGTTTTTTAAATACACGCCATAACATTTTTTCTAGACTTCTGAGCTTTGTTTATTTTACTGTGGCATGTAAATTACAAAATTATAGTTTGACATACCGTATAACTGATGTAAATATGCAGTAGTGTTCAGAAAAATAGTAGTGCTATGTGACTAAAATGATTAATCCAGGTTTTGAGTATATTTCTTATTGTTACATGGGAAACAAGGTACCAGTAGATTCTCACAAATCCAACAAGACCAAGTATTCATGATATGCACACTCTTAAGGCTATGAAATTGGGCTATTAGTAAAAAAAAGTAGAAAAGGGGGTGTTCACAATAATAGTAGCATCTGCTGTTGACGCTACAAACTCAAAACTATTATGTTCAAACTGCTTTTTTAGCAATCCTGTGAATCAGTAAACTAGTATTTAGTTGTATAACCACAGTTTTTCATGATTTCTTCACATCTGCGAGGCATTAATTTTGTTGGTTTGGAATGAAGATTTTGCTCGTTTACTAGTGTGCTTGGGGTCATTGTCTTGTTGAAACACCCATTTCAAGGGCATGTCCTCTTCAGCATAAGGCAACATGACCTCTTCAAGTATTTTGACATATCCAAACTGATCCATGATACCTGGTATGCGATATATAGGCCCAACACCATAGTAGGAGAAACATGCTCATATCATGATGCTTGCACCACCATGCTTCACTGTCTTCACTGTGAACTGTGGCTTGAATTCAGAATTTGGGGGTCGTCTCACAAACTGTCTGCGGCCCTTGGACCCAAAAAGATCAATTTTACTCTCATCAGTCCACAACAATATTCCTCCATTTCTCTTTAGGCCAGTTGACGTTTTCTTTGGCAAATTGTAACATGTTCTGCACATGTCTTTTATTTAACAGAGGGACTTTGCGGGGGATTCTTGCAAATAAATTAGCTTCACACAGGCGTCTTCTAACTGTCACAGCACTTACAGGTAACTCCAGACTGTCTTTGATCATCCTGGAGCTGATCAGTGGGTGAGCCTTTGCCATTCTGGTTATTCTTCTATCCATTTTGATGGTTGTTTTCCATTTTCTTCCACACGTCTCTGTTTTTTTTTTTTTGTCCATTTTAAAGCATTGGAGATCATTGTAGATGAACAGCCTATAATTTTTTGCACCTGCGTATAAGTTTTCCCCCTCTCCAATCAACTTTTTAATCAAACTATGCTGTTCTTCTGAACAATGTCTTGAACGTCCCATTTTCCTCAGGCTTTCAAAGAGAAAAGCATGTTCAACAGGTGCTGGCTTCATCCTTAAATAGGGGACACCTGATTCACACCTGTTTGTTCCACAAAATTGACAAACTCACTGACTGAATGCCACACTACTATTATTGTGAACACCCCCTTTTCTACTTTTTTTTTTTTTTTTTACTAATAGCCCAATTTCATAGCCTTAAGAGTGTGCATATCATGAATGCTTGGTCTTGTTGGATTTGTGAGAATCTACTGAATCTACTGGTATCTTGTTTCCCATGTAACAATAAGAAATATACTCAAAACCTGGATTAATCTTTTTAGTCACATAGCACTACTATTATTCTGAACACTACTGTAGGGTTGGTATGCTTTAATAATGGTTGTCTAGTTAAGTTTCCTCAATAAGATAATTAGTTGAAGACACGTTTATTACACCAGCATAACCAAAAAGTAGCAATACATTTCTGTTGGGTAAAATTCAGCATTTTAAGGTTTTACCTGGGGCAGCAGCTCCATAACCATGACCAACATTGGCAATATTGTACGGCTCATTGATGGTGATCCAAAGTTTAACTTTGTGGCCAAGTCTATGAAAGATGAGATCGGCATAATCTCTGAATTTGTCAACAATAGTGTCATTCTTCCAGCCTCCAACATCCTGTAGAGCTTGTGGTAGATCCCAGTGGTAGAGAGTAATCTGACACCAAATAGAATTCCTTACATTAGTGTGTACACAATCTCACAATCTTTCCAATGAACTACACGTACCTGAGATTGTATGTTTGCATCAAGCAGTGCATCCACCAGTCTGTGGTAGTAGTTGAGTCCAACCTCATTGATATATGCAGTAGTTCCATCAGGAAGAACCCTGGACCAGGATATGGAGAAACGATAATGGGTCACCTTAAGTTTTTTTAACATAGCGACATCTTCTTCTATCTTGTTGTAACTGTCGCAGGCAATGTCCCCATTGTCATCGTTGGACACTCGGAGAGGAGTATGTGCAAACTTGTCCCAAATGCTGAGACCTTTTCCATCTGCTCTCCATCCCCCTTCAATCTGGAAACAGTGAATGAAAGAAATGTTAGTAGAACGTTCAAGGGACTTAATGAACCAATATTATTGTAAGTGCATGATAAAATGGCTTTAACAGAAGGTGAAGTTTTGCATTTTTCTGAGTATATATTTTTATCCATCCATCCATCCATTTTTTCTGTGAAGGGTCTCAGTTGTCCAGGTGGTTTCCATAGTAGAGAAGCTTGAATCTTCGACTGGACTGGGTTGCTTGACGCGAGGACGTTTCGCTTCAAATCGCAGAAGCTTCCTCAGCTAAAATTCTTGCTCTGGTGGTCTGACTTCTGTCTTGACTCTTGGAGAGAAGAATAACCAAGAAGTCACAAAAGCTGGAGTTTTAAACCTAACCAGACCCCTCCTACCGAGAGGCAGACTGCTGTAGGCTAGTGACTAAACAGTAGCTCTAATTAGCACCTATTGTGCTCTAGTTAGCACCCTCCTAATGACAGGGCAGCTGTTCCTCTCCTGATGGCTCCCTTGACGACTCTGCTGATGACGTGAATGACTCATTACCATGAACAAAAGACTGAGACTGCTTTGACCTGAGTACCCCATTGTAAACAGGGGGTAAAGCGTGTCTCAGACCCCCTCCCCAGTTAAGGCTGGGTTTCAAACGTTTCACAAAGAATGCCTCCTTGACCCCTCTCTCAAACCATTTCTTCTGTCTGGCTAATATTTTAACTTATTGGTCCTCAAACGTGTGGTTAGTGTCTTTAAGGTGGAGATGAAACAATCGTGTCATTTGATGTGACTTCGTTGTTCACCTGCATCCCCACCGCTGAAGCCGTCTCAGTTGTGAGGCAGAGACTGCTGGAGGATATGTCTCTACTTGAAAGGACCAAACTCACACCAGACCACATCTGCCAACTCTTAGAGATCTGTCTTAACACCACGTATTTCCTGTTTAGGGGGAATTACTACAGGCAGATTCATGGTTGTGCGATGGGGTCTCCGGCCAGAGAGAAGAAATGGTTTGAGAGAGGGGTCAAGGAGGCATTCTTTGTGAAACGTTTGAAACCTAGCCTTAACCGGGGAGGGGGTCTGAGACACGCTTTATCCCCTGTTTACAATGGGGTACTCAGGTCAAAGCAGTTTCAGTCTTTTGTTCATGGTAATGAGTCATTCACGTCATCAGCAGAGTCGTCAAGGGAGCCATCAGGAGAGGGACAGCTGCCCTGTCATTAGGAGGGTGCTAACTAGAGCACAATAGGTGCTAATTAGAGCTATTGTTTAGTAACTAGCCTATAGCAGTCTGCCTCTCGGTAGGAGGGGTCTGGTTAGGTTTAAAACTACAGCTTTTGTGACTTCTTGGTTATTCTTCTCTACGAGTCAAGACAGAAGTCAGACCACCAGAGCAAGAATTTTAGCTGAGGAAGCTTCTGCAATTTGAAGCAAAACATCCTCGCATCAAGCAACCCAGTCCAGTCGAAGATTCAAGCTTCTCTACTATCCATCCATTTTCTTCCACTTTATCCGGAGTCAGGTCACAGGGGCAGCAGCTCAAGCAAAGCCGCCCAGACCTCCTGATCCACACACACCTCCCCCAGCTCCTCCGGGGGAACCCTGAGGCGTTCCCAAGCCAGCCGAGAGACGTAGTCCCTCCAGCGTGTCCTGGGTCTTCCCTGGGGCCTCCTCCCGATGGGACGTGCCCGGAACACCTCTCCAGGAAGGCGTCCGGGGGCATCCAGAAAAGATGCCCGAGCCACCTCAGCTGGCTCCTTTTGACATTTTTTTAAATTCATATACAGTGATAGAGGTTGAGGACACTAATTGTTGAAGCTTTGTAGGTGGAATTCTTTCCCATTCTTGCTTAATGTATGATTTCAGTTGTTCAACAGTGTAGGGTCTCCGCCACATTTTCAATGGGCGACAGGTCTGAACTGCAGGCAGGCCAGTCTAGTACCTGCAGTTTTTTACTATGAAGCCACGCTGTTGTAACATGTGCAGAATGTGGCTTGGCATTGTCTTGCTGAAATAAGCAGGGACGTCCCTGAAAAAGACGTTGCTTGGATGGCAGCATGTGTTGCTCCAAAACCTGGATGTACCTTTCAGCATCGATGGTGCCATCACAGACGTTGCCCATGTCATAGGCACTAACACACCACCATACCATCACAGATGCTGGCTTTTGAACTTAGTGCTGGTAACAATCTGGATGGTCTTTTTCATCTTTTGTCCAGAGGACATGACGTCCATGATTTCCAAAAACAATTTGAAATGTGGACTCATCACACCACAGCACACATTTCCACTTTTTGTCTGTCCATTTCAAATGAGCTCGGGCCCAGAGAAGGCAACGGCGTTTCTGGATGTTGTTGAGGAATGACTTTCGCTCTGTGTGGTAGAGTTTTAACTTGCACTTGTAGATGTAGTGACGAACTGTGTTAACTGATAATGGTGTTCTGAAGTGTTCCAGAGCCCATGCAGTAAGATCCTTTACACAATGATGTCAGTTTTTAATGCAGTGCCACCTGAGGGATCAAAGGTCACGGGCATTCAATGATGGTTTTTGGCCTTGCCACTTACAAGTAGAAAGTTTTCCATGTAAGTACTCTGAATTTTCTGATTGTATTATGGACTGTAGATGATGGAATCCCTAAATTCCTTGCAATTGAACGTTGAGAAACATTATTCTTAAACTGTTGGACTATTTTTCACACAGTTGTTCACAAAGTGGTGATCCTCGCCCCATCTTTGCTTGTGAACAGCTGAGACTTTTGGAGATGCTCCTTTTATACCTAGTCATGAGTGTCCTCAGTTCCCAAACACTTATTGAGTGTTGTTAGAAGGAAAGGTGATGTAACACAGTGGTAAACATACCACTGTCCCAGCTTTTTTGACGTGTTGCAGGCATCCATTTCAAAATGAGCAAATATTTGCACAAAAACAATAAAATTTATCAGTTTGAACATTAAATATCTTTTCTTTGTGGTGTATTCAGTTGAATATAGATTGAAGAGTATTTGCAAATCATTGTATTCTGTTTTATTTACATTTTGCACAACGTCCCAACTTCATTGGAATTGGGGTTGTACTTTCATCACTGTCATGCATTGTGCATACAAGTGTGGTGTACATACGAGGTCTGTGAGAAAAGTATCTGACCTTATTATTTTTGTAAAAAAACATATGGATTTGAATCACGTGTGATTACATCAGCCAAGCTTGAACCCTCGTGGGCATGCGAGAGTTTTTTCACGCCTGTCAGTGACGTCATTCACCTGTGAGCACGCCTTGTGGAAGGAGTGGTCCAGCCCCCTCGTCGGAATTCCTTTGTCTGAGAAGTTGCTGAGAGACTGGCGCTGCGCTTGATCAAAAGTTTTTCAAAAACTGTGAGGCACATCCGAGTGGACACCATTCGAGAAATTCAGCTGGTTTTCGGTGAAAATTTTAACAGCTGATGAGAGTTTTTTGATTGTTTCTATCGCTGTAAGGACTTCCCACAGAGCGGGACGTCGCGCAGCGCTCCAAGGCGACGTCGTCATCCTGTTTCAAGCTGAAAACCTCCAAATTTAAGCCTCTGTTGACCCAGGACGTCATGAGAGAACAGAGA
This sequence comes from Thalassophryne amazonica, assembly GCF_902500255.1. Taxonomy (NCBI): domain Eukaryota; kingdom Metazoa; phylum Chordata; class Actinopteri; order Batrachoidiformes; family Batrachoididae; genus Thalassophryne; species Thalassophryne amazonica. The sequence goes on from NC_047116.1 coordinate 53,540,782, forward strand.
ACTTTCAGAAGAGGTCGGAATCAGCAGTTTATCCGGACATTCCACTGTTAAGGGAGATTTTTTTAATGAAAGACGTGCGGACGCATTGGCGCATTGGCTCGCAGCCGGCGCGGCGTGCCCGCCACAGGAAAAACACCTCCGTTGGAAGCCTTAAGGACAAGTTGGAACATGCCCTGCTGTTAAACAATTTCTCAGATACTCACTCAACTGAAAGCCACCAAAAGCCGCCTGGATTTTACAAATGGTTATCAACACGGAGGTGTTTTTCCTGTGGTGGGCGCGCTACGCCGGCTGCGAGCTGACGCGCCAATCTTCTTTAACAGTGGAATGTCCGGATAAACTGCTGATTCCGACCTCTTCTGAAAGTTCTCTGTTCTCTCACGACGTCCTGGGTCAACAGAGGCTTAAATTTGGAGGTTTTCAGCTTCAAATCCATAAAGTTTTTTAAAAAAATAAAACTGTCGATTTCTTTTCTAATAGACCTCGTAGGTGTGCATGCGGGTGTGAATGTGTTTGTCTATATGAACATCTGATTCTCCGCTCTGCCCATGATGCTATGTATTGCCAAGGTCAAAAGAATAAAAATCAGCCATATTACTTTGTCACTGAAATTCTTAGATGATTTTGGTGAGTTTATCTCTAACTTGTCACCTAGTGCACATAACATTCTGATTATTGTTGACTTCAACATTCATATAAATAAGCCTTCTGATCCCCTCCCAGGGGTCAAAATACATTTTTTAACCTACTTGCACTAGTGCTAGTAACAAAAAAATTACTTGCACCAAAAAAAGTTACTTGCACAACCAAAAGTCGGTCTTATATCAACCTTAAAACTCCTCCTCTGATGTGTCAGACTCTTCCTCTCTGGGGAGAGTTTGAGGGGAGAGCAGCAACAGCAGCAGCTTTCACGTGTGCACGCGAACGAATCGTCCATGAAGATTATTTTATTTATTAACTACACAGATGTATAATAACACAAATGGTGACTGGTTTATAACACAATGGAGGAGAGAATGTGCGCACGTTTTATTATATTGTGCGCTCATTTTGTTATATTGTGCACACGTTTTATTATATTGTCCGCTCGTTTTATTATCTTGTGCACTCATTTTGTTATATTGTGTGCATGTTTTATTATATTGTGTGCTTGTTTTATTATATTGTACGCACGTTTTAAGCATCGTTTGAGTAAAACAAGTGCACAATCTACTTAAACGTGGCCACAATTTGTAAAACGTGCACTCAATTATTCAATATTGTCTTGACACATAAATGTTGACTATTAGTCAACAAACCAGGAGACAGTGTAATACATTTCCCCATTAGAAATGGATGTGGTCAAAGTATATCATCATGGTTTGGGCGCACAAGAACATACAGAGAACTCCAGCTGCCCAGCATGACATCATCTGGAGTTTAAGCACATTAAAAAGGATGCTGAGGGCGAAGCATCTCCCCATCGTGAGGATGACAATTTAGGTCATATTATGGAGTTCATTTTGAATGAAAGGAAAATGTGAGCACATTTTCTTAATTCGTGGATTCAATTAACGGAAAACGTGCGCACAAATTATCACAGCCAGGAAAATGTGTGCACGTTTTATTAATTTGAGAGCACGTTTTATTAATTTGTGGGCTCAATTAAAGGAAAATGTGTGCACTAATTATCATGGCCAGAAAAAACAAATATCACTTTAAGTGACCTCTCCCGGGTTCCGTAAAGGAACCACAGTGGCAGCCAAGTTTTTTTTTTCACGTGCGCGCGCTGCTGGCGACGTTTGTCAGCTTTCCACAAGAAATAGAGCACAGCAACTCGCTCCATGTGTGAGAGTCATAAAATGCAGGGAAGACGAATACATCACACTGGAAATTGTTTTTTTCCTTATTTATTCCTTTATTGGTTCATTCTACTGGTGCTTATAGTTGATAAAACTTGGATAAAGTTGCTTGCACCAGTGCTAGTGGAGTATAAAATTACGCGTGCCCCTCGAATAATACGTGCACAAACAAGCACATGCACGTACTATTTCGAGCCCTGCCTCTGCAAATCATTTATGGAAATTATGGATGTATTAGGTTTCCAGCAATACATTCAGGATTCAACGCACATTCGTGGAAATATCCTGGATTTGGTTCTCGCACGTGGTATTGCTGTCACAAATATTGACATCATGCCTCTTGCATCAGTGGTTTCTGATCACAAACTTATTAGGTTTACAGCTTCCCTGTCATGTTTAGTAGAACAACCACCTTATTTATTACTGCAGCGACACATCAACTCCTCAACTATGACTGAACTCAAAGCTAGACTGCCTGATATCTTAGCTTAATTTTTGGAAAATGCCCAATCAGTAGACAGTCTTGTGGACAGTTTAAACTCAGCGCTCAAAACTACACTCGACATAATTGCTCCCTCTATATTAAAACGACGCCCCCCCAAAACACAGTCACCTTGGTTTATTGATTACTTGTGTGACCTCAAACATAAGGCTAAAGGTCTAGAACGAAAATTGCGTAGTTTAAAATTAGAAGTATTCCACCTGGCGTGGCATGCTGCTATCTTCGAATATAAACATGCACTACTGGCTACAATGTGGGCCTATTACCCTGATTTGATCAACAAAAACAAGCATAAGTCAACACGATGGCAACACTTATTTATGGATACCCGCCTGTAATTCACTGTCCTTTTACAGCACGGGATTTCTTGGATTACTTCGAGAAGAAAATAGAAGACATTAGGTTAAACATATCCCAGCCACTACACCCTGCTATTGAGGTGGGTGCCATCAATGAGGTTTCACCTAGATTTACAGAATTTGATAGTATCTCACTGGACGTGCTGACAAAACTTGTAACATCTACAAAAAGCACAACCTGCTTATTTGATCCTATACCAACAAAACTGTTTAAGGATGTGTGGCCCACTCTTGGGCCGACTGTGCTGGAAATTATTAATCTCTCATTAACTGCTGCATCTATTCCTAAATGTATCAAATCTGCAGTGATTAAACCATTACTTAAGAAATCTAATCTTGACCCTAGTGTATTGAAAAACTATAGGCCGATATCAGATCTATCATTTTGCTCTAAAATTCTGGAAAAAGTGGTTTCACAGAAGCTCATAGACCACCTTACTGAGAATAATCTTTCTGTGCCACTGTAGTCTGCTTTTAGAAAATATCATTCCACAGAGACAGCTATCGCTCACTAAAATAGTGAATGATCTTCTGTTTGCAATGGATTCGGACACCTACGGTTCTGGTGCTGTTAGATACTTAGTGCTGCATTTGATACCGGTAGTGATTACCATATTCTACTCGATAGGCTGGAGAATCATTTTAGGATTACTGGGAATGCCCTTGCATGGTTGACATCATACCTGACCAGTCGATCTCACTGTGTTTTGTACAATAACACTACCTCTAACCTTAGTGACATGAAATTTGGGGTTCCACAGGGGTCTGTCTTAGGCTCCCTGCTTTTCTCCCTTTATATAGCACCCCTTGCGCACATATTGATACTCAGTTATACATGCCGATAACTGCTAGTAATCTCATCCACATAAAATCATTAGAAGATTGCCTTGCATCAGTGAAAAGCTGGATGTCTAGCAATTTCCTACATTTAAACCCTGACAAGACTGAAATGATGGTTGTTGGCCATGAGACATCGGCATCAATTTGAACAGCTAATGCTTAGCCTTGTGTCATACATCACACTGACAAAGTGAGGAACCTTAGTGTAATTTTTTATCCTACGTTGTCCTTTGACCTCTACATTAGAGATATTACGAGGACTGCTTATAAATATAGCGAAGATTCGTCCCATCTTGTCTTTAGCTGATGCTGAGACCCTGATTCATGCATTTGTTTCTTCTAGATTGGGCTACTGCAATGTTGAATTTTCTGGTTTACCACAGTCCAGCATTAGGGGGTTCCAATAGGTTCAAAATGCTGCTGCCAGACTTTTGACAGGAAGCAGAAAGTTTGACCACATTAAACCCATTTTGGCATCTCTTCACTGGCTTCCTGTCCCTGTGAGATCAGATTTTAAGGTTCTGTTACTAACCTATAAAATTGTTCACGGACTCACCCCTCCCTACTTAGCTGACTTACTTGAACCTTACGTACCGGCCCAGGCTCTGCATCCTCAGGGTGCAGGACTATTTTGTGTCCCTAGGGTGAAAAAAAAGTCTGCAGGTCACAGAGCTTTCTCTTATTGTGCCCCTGACATAGTATGGTACTATGCTTTCTACCCTTTTAAATTAATTTTATTAGTAAACAGAGCGTGCCACGGCCTCAACTTTATCTAAAGTCTGGGTCTGTTAGTGAAGCTTTGGCCTAGTGGCCGGCGATCACCTTAGTATTTCTTCTGTTTTTCTTGCTGCTAAATGCTGATAAATTGTACTTTATTTGTTGTCTTTCTGCCGCCTGATTACGTTTTTTTTCTCTCTGTTTGAGGTGCAGCTCCATCCAGAGATGGGAGTGGGTGTTTTCTTCTGCAGGCCTCCCGTCTTGAGCACTAGCATAGGCTCCCAAAATTTCCTGTATTGTCAATTGTGTTGATAGCATGGCCCAAGCAGGGGGTCACCCCTTTGAGGCTGGTCTGCTTGAGGTTACTTCCTCAAATCATCAGAGGGAGTTCATTCAGAACCTCCATGACCAGTAAAAGATCAAGGACCGTGACGTCGCCCGGTATGGCGGAGCCGGGGTCCCACCCTGGAGCCAGGCCTGGGGTTGGAGTTCATGCGTGAGTGCCTGGTGGTTGGGCCTTAGCCCATGGGGCCCGGCCGGGCTCAGCCCGAAAGAGTGATGTGGGCCTGCCCTCCTGTGGGTTCACCACCTGCAGAGGGGGCCATGGGGGTCGGGTGCAGAGAGGATTGGGTGGCGGTCGAGGGCGGGTGGCCCGGCGGCCCGGTCCATGCTCACAGCCCCTGGCTGTTGGGACGTGGAATGTCACCTCACTAAGGGGGAAGGAGCCTGAGCTTGTGCGGGAGGTTGAGAGATACCGACTAGAGATAGTGGGGCTCACCTCCACACACAGCTTGGGCTCTGGTACCCAACTCCTGGAGAGGGGCTGGATACTTCATTTTTCTGACGTCGCCCACGGGGAGAGGCGGAGAGCTGGGGTCGCATTGCTTATTGCTCCCCAGCTCAGTCGCCAAGTGTTGGAGTTCACTCCGGTGAACGAGAGGGTCGCGTCCCTACGCCTTCGGGTCAGGGACAGGTTTCTCACTGTTGTTTTGGCCTATGGGCCGAGCGGCGTTGCAGAGTACCCGACCTTCCTGGAGTCCCTGGGAGGGGTACTAGATAGCGCTCCGACTGGGGACTACATTGTTCTCCTGGGGGATTTCAATGCCCACGTGGGCAGCGACAGTGAGACCTGGAGGGGGGTGATTGGGAAGCACGGCCTCCCCGATCTGAACCCGAGTGGTGTTCAGTTGTTGGACGTCTGTGCTAGTCACAGTTTGTCCATCACGAACACCATGTTCGAGCACAAGGGTGTCCATAAGTGCACGTGGCACCAGGACACCCTGAGCCGGAGGTCGATGATCAACTTTGTAGTCATATCATCTGACCTTCAGCCACGTGTCTCGGACACTCGAGTGAAGAGAGGGGCAGAGCTGTCGACTGATCATCACCTGGTGGTGAGTTGGATCCGCTGGGAGGGTAGGAAGCCGGTAAGACCTGGCAGGCCCAAACGTATCGTGAGGGTCTGCTGGGAACGACTGGCGGAACCCTCTGTCAGCGAGGTCTTCAACTCCCACCTCCGGGAGAGCTTCTCCCAGATCCCGGGGGAGGTTGGAGACATGGAGTCTGAGTGGACCATGTTCTCCACCTCCATTGTCGATGCGGCTGCTCGTAGCTGTGGTCGCAAGGTCTCTGGTGCCTGTCGCGGCGGCAATCCCCGAACCCGGTGGTGGACACCGGGAGTAAGGGATGCCATCAAGCTGAAGAAGGAGTCCTACTTATCTTTGTTGGTAGGTGGGACCCCAGAGGCAGCTGACAGGTACCGGCAGGCCAAGCGTGCCGCAGCCCGTGCGGTCGCAGAGGCAAAAACTCAGGTCTGGGAGGAGTTCGGGGAGGCTATGGAGGAGGACTATTGGTCGGCCTCGAAGCGATTCTGGCAAACTGTCCGACGCCTCAGGAGGCGGAAGCAACTCTCCACCGGCACTGTTTACGGTGCGGGTGGGGAGCTGTTGACCCTGACTGGGGATGTTGTCGGGCGGTGGAAGGAGTACTTCGAGGATCCCCTCAATCCCATCGTCACGTCTTCCGAAGAGGAAGCAGAGACTGGGGACTCGGAGGCGGACTCATCCATTACCCAGGCCGAAGTCACCGAGGTGGTTAGAAAGCTCCTCGGTGGCAAGGCTCCTGGGGTGGATGAAATCCGTCCTGAGTACCTTAAGTCTCTGGATGTTGTGGGGCTGTCTTGGCTGACACGCCTCTGCAACATCGCGTGGCGATCGGGGACAGTGCCTCTGGATTGGCAGACCGGGGTGGTGGTCCCTCTGTTTAAGAAGGTGGACCGGAGGGTGTGTTCCAACTATAGGGGGATCACACTCCTCAGCCTCCCCGGTAAGGTCTATTCCAGAGTACTGGAGAGGAGACTTCGACCGATGGTCGAACCTCGGATTCAGGAGGAGCAGTGTGGTTTTCGTCCTGGTCGCGGCACACTGGACCAGCTCTACACGCTCCATCGGGTGCTCGAGGGTTCATGGGAGTTTGCCCAACCAGTCCACGTGTGTTTTGTGGATCTGGAGAAGGCATTCGACCGTGTCCCTCGGCGCACCCTGTGGGGAGTGCTCCGGGAGTACGGGGTCCGGGGTCCTTTGCTAAGGGCTATCCGGTCCCTGTACAACCACAGCAGGAGCTTGGTTCGCATTGCCGGTAGTAAGTCAAACCTGTTTCCAGTGTACGTTGGCCTCCGCCAGGGCTGCCCTTTGTCACCGGTTCTGTTCATTATTTTTATGGACAGAATTTCTAGGCGCAGCCGGGGTGTAGAGGGGGTCTGGTTTGGGAACCACAGAATCTCGTGTGGTTCTGTTGGCTTTGTCAAATCAGGACCTTCAGCGTGCACTGGGGCGGTTTGCAGCCGAGTGTGAAGCGTCCGGGATGAGGATCAGCACCTCCAAATCCGAGGCCATGGTTCTCGACCGGAAAAAGGTGCTTTGCCCTCTTCAGGTCGGTGGAGTGTCCTTGCCTCAAGTGGAGGAGTTTAAGTATCTCGGGGTCTTGTTCACGAGTGAGGGTCGGATGGAGCGTGAGATCGATAGACGGATCGGTGCAGCATCTGCAGTGATGCGGTCGCTGTATCGGACCGTCGTGGTGAAGAGAGAGCTGAGTAGGGGGCAAAGCTCTCGATTTACCGATCGATCTACGTTCCGATCCTCACCTATGGTCATGAGATTTGGCTCATGACCGAAAGAACGAGATTGCGAGTACGAGCGGCCGAGATGAGTTTGCTCCGCAGGGTGGCTGGGCGCTCCCTTAGAGATAAGGTGAGGAGCTCGGTCACTCGGGAGGAGCTCGGAGTCGAGCCGCTGCTCCTCCATGTCGAAAGGAGTCAGTTGAGGTGGCTCGGGCATCTTTTCCGGATGCCCCCTGGACGCCTCTCTGGAGAGGTGTTCCGGGCACGTCCCACTGGGAGGAGGCCCCGGGAAAGACCCAGGACACGCTGGAGGGACTACATCTCTCGGCTGGCTTGGGAACGCCTTGGGGTTCCCCCGGAGGAGCTGGAGGAGGTGTTTGTGGATTGGGAGGTCTGGGCGGCTTTGCTTGAGCTGCTGCCCCCGCGACCCGACTCCGGATAAAGCGGAAGAAAATGGATGGATGGATGGATCAGAGGGAGTTTTTCCTTACCACTGTCACCTGTGTGCTTGCTCTAGGGGTTGGTAAGGTTAGACTTTGAGGCAACTTTGATGTGATTTGGCACTATATAAATTAAATAAATTGAAATTGAAATTGAAATGTGGCCCTGCAACAGATTTGTGTCCTGTCCAGGGTGTACCCCACCTCACACCTTATGACTGTTGGGATAGGCTTCAGCAACCTCATGAACCTTAGTTGGAATAAGCGGGTACAGAAAATGGATGGATGGATGGATGGATGGATGGATGGATGGATGGATGGGCAGCCTGGGAAGCATGCACACTAACTGCCTAGCCCATCATTTTTTCATGTTGTGTGAGTCCGTCTGAAAATGTAATGAACTACAGAATCTGTTTTATCTTACTGATATTTGGCCTATTCAATTTTAAAACAGGCAAACTTTTTTCAGAACTCATATTACCATACATTGCACAGATACAAGTAAAAATATGTTAATGTGATATATAATACATTATATTTAATATATTCGTTCATTCATTCATCTTCTACCGCTTAGTCCAATTAAGGGTCGCGGGGGGGCTGGAGCCTATCCCAGCAGTCATAGGGCGTGAGACGGGGTACACCCAGGACAGGACGCCAGTCTGTTGCAGGGCCACAAACAGACAAACAAACACAGACACACCCACACGCACACGTATGGACAATTTAAAGATTCCAATCCACCTAACCCGCATGTCTTTGGATGTGGGAGGAAACCGGAGCACAGAAAGGCCATGGGAATTGAACCCACAACCTTCTCGCTGTGAGGCAACAATGCTAACCACTAATCCACCGTGCCGCCTATATTTAATATAATTCATTCTAATCCAAATACATTTTTTCCACAAATCTGATTGGTTAAAAATATGTTAATATGATATATAATTCATTGTATTTTCATAGTTGTTCCTGTTATGTGCCTCCCAAGTGAAATATCTCAGGTCCAAGGCTGCCCTGACCTGCACTTTTAATTATAAGATTTTAATTATAATTAAAAGCTATAATGCAAAATGTACACCAAATGGACTTTTCAATAATAAATTTAAATGTCTACAAAATCCACAATCTGGATTGAGTGCCAGTCTGCACCGCACTTTAAAATATGAGCATGATTAGGGCATGTTTGATTAAGTTATAATGTAAAAAAATAGAATAAATGAGGTTTTCGATGTAAATTTAAATGGCCACAAAATCTGTAATCTGGATCAGATCCGGATCAAACTTTATCAGTTGATAAAGGATACCATCCTACATAACAATCTCAGATATGAAAGTGTGCAGCACAGTGGCTTAATGGTTAGCACTGTTGCCTCACAGTGAGAAGGTCATGGGATTGAGTCCCACCTGTGGCCTTTCTGTGTGGAATTTGCATGTTCTCCCCGTGTTTGCGTGGGTCCTCTCCGGGTGCTCTGGCTTCCTCCCACTTCTAAAGACATGCAGGTTAGGTGAATTGGAAACTTTAAAATTGTCTGTAGGTGTGTGTGCGGGTGTGAATGTGTTTGTTTGTCTATATGTGGGCCTGCAACAGACTGGCGTCCTGTCCAGGGTGTACCTCGCTGCTGGGATAGACTTCAGCCCCCCGCGACCCTTGATTGGACTAAGCATTTGAAGATGAGTGTGTAAGTGAATGAGCTGTGCCCTCTGTAACTATGTTTTACTGCCAGATGATATCAACACATGATGACATCAGCATCATCAGACCAAAATGGCCGGGGGTGCACAAATGAGTACAGCTGCACTTGGTATTTAGACAGTGTGTTTGATTGACAGAAGAACCACAGCAGAGTCTGTTCTCACTCTTAATAAAGTTCACAAAGCTGAACGAGTGTCTGAGCTTGCTGCCAGATTGCTACAATATCGTTACCTGGTATGATGCTGTTGCAGCGCTCCACAGGAATCCATTGCGAAAGTATCCATAAAGAAGCTTCTCATCATCTGGTGTTGGGAAACCGTTGTCCTTTATTACCCGGTAGTAGACATGTGCTGAGTATTTGGGTGTCCTTGGTCGGTTTGCATTAGTGAAATCCACATGGTGGAGCCCAAACCTTACAGTGTAGCCGTGAAGCCACTCAAAAGAGTCCATGAGAGAGGCTGCTATGTATCCTTTCACTTTAACACCATCAAGGCCATACGCTATTTTTTAAAAATACATAGAAATGAAAGAAATTATTAAAACATTACGTAGTGAATTTTAAGAAAAGTCAACCAGAAGAAACGTCATGACAATTAACAATGAAAAAAAAAATACCTTTTAAAGCTTCATCAATGTAGGTCTTATGGAAAAATACTCTAGCAGTGTCATCCCAAGTTGTGTTTTTTGCTGTTGCAACACCATTGTCTGTAATGTAAATTTCTGGATCCCCATATTCCTCCTTGATCCAGTTGAGGAGCCTCCTCATGCCCCATGCCACTGCTGTCTGCTTCGTGATAGCAGTGGTTGGTGAATCAGTCTCCTCTTGTACTTTTATGTCTTGATCATACTGATAAGAGGGAGGGGAAAGCCTCAAGGTAGCATGGCTTGCAATCTTGGTTGTATAATGATTTAGACAGAACATGTCCGCTGTCCCCCTGATGAAGTTCTTTTCTTCTTCAGTAAAAGTAGGGAGTCTTGACTCAGGACGACCCTGGAGTTCACTTTTGTTTCCAACTTGCCACTTCATTGCATCAGGATAGTCACCGTTCTTGAAAATAGGGTGTGCAAACCACCCGAGTTGGAACTGTAAAGCTCGGTCAGCAGCCACCACCTCTCGTGGAACATCGACATCCTTAGGTTCAATCCAATCGGCACTGAGGGCAATCGAAACTCTGCCGCCTTGTGTTTGTCGATATTTTTCATCATATGTGTGGTAAGCTCTGGCGTGTGCTTTCAGAAGGTTGTGTGCAACTCTATATGGTGCAGTTCCTGGATTCTTAGAATTATTTGGAGGGATTTCTCCAAGCCCATATCCTGACCAAGCAATTGTATGTGGCTGGTTGAAGGTCATCCAAAATTTTACTCTGTCGCCAAAGGTTTTAAAGCAAAAGTTACAATAATCATTAAAAATTTCAATCATAGACTCATTATCCCAGCCACTGAAGTTTTGCAAAGCTTGAGGGAGGTCCCAATGGTAGAGTGTCACCATAGGTGTAATGTTATATGCTAAGAGGCCATTAATGAGTCGATTATAGTAGTCAACACCTTTCTGGTTCTGGGATGCAGGTTGACCATCAGGAAAGATTCTGGACCAGGACAAAGAGAATCTGTAGGACTTCACCCTCAGAGCCCGCAGCATATAGAGGTCTTCTTCAACTCTGTTGTAGCTGTCACAGGCAACATTTCCATTAGCAATACTGCCTTCCTGTGTAAATGTGTCCCAGATGCTAGGACCTTTCTTGTCAGCATCCCAGCCACCCTCAATCTGGTAAGCAGAAGATGAAGCTCCCCAACTGAATCCTTCTGGAAAGGTACCGTAGTAGTAGAGTTTTCTCTCGAATGGTGACTGATGTGAGAATTTCTCCCAGACAACCTTTGATTTAGATGGAACTTCTGATGGTGGTAAAGGAGATAAATAACTGGTCTGTTGTCCTTTTACTCCTTTAAGTACATATTTGTTTGAACGAAATCCATTTTGCTTAATAACCTGAGAGTAGAAATAAGCAGACTGCTTTGGGGTTCGTGGTCGGTTGCCGTCATCAAAATTAACATGGTGCAGACCAAATCTTTGACTATAGCCATGTTTTCCCTCAAATCCATCCATTAGTGACTGGACTGTGAATCTTTGAACCTCTACTTTATCTATGAATATTGCTTTAAAAGGGAAATACAAAACAGAACATTAGATTCCAAATTATTTTCATGCTGTGTGTAAATCTGGTTTTCATTCAGAAGAACATCACCCACTAACCTTTCAGTGCCTCATTGATATAACTTCTCATGTACTCTATTCTAGTAGTGTCATTGAGAGTATCCCCATGGTACTCAGTGGGCATCCCGATTCCAGTTATGTAGATAGGCACTTTGGTAACACTCAAATACTCAGCAGAAATATAGTTTAGAAGTCTTCTAAGTCCCCATGGAGTAGAATATATCCAGTCAGATGCTGTAGTACCCCATGAAGGGTCCACATGTGCCTGGAAGTCACCCACACCCTCAGGACCTGGGATGCAGCCACCATTAGTGTCATTGATCAGCCGTGATGTATAATAGTTTAATCCAAAAAAGTCAGCAGTTCCTTGTATCCTCTTGCTTTCTTCAGCAGTGAAATATGGAAGAACAGCAGGCTCAGAATTGTTGCACCCTTTTATTTTCGCTTCAATCTGAGTCTTTAGAGTTGCAGGATAATCTCCATTTACAAATATAGGGTGGGTAAACCAGCCTAGCATGAACTGCAGGTACCGATCTGCCGCTACTACGTCTTCAGATTTGGAGGGGTCCAAAGGCTCCGCCCAGTCAGAGTTCAGTGCAATGCCCACTTTGCCACCCTGTTTTCTCCTGTACTTGTCATTATAGACATGCCAAGCTTCGGCATGGGACTTAATCATATTGTGAGTGACCTGAAAAGCAACAGAAATGATAAGGGAAAAGAACAAGAAAGTATGTGTGGACACTTACATTATAGTATTAACACACCACTCTTACCCGATAAGAAGCAACCACGTAGTCCTTTATTCCAGGAGCATTTTGACCAGTTCCATACCCTGCATGGCTCTCCACCCACGGGCTGTTAAAGGTGTTCCAGCTCTTGACCCTGTCACCAAACCTGGAGAAGCAAAAATCTGCATAGTCCCTGAAGGCTTCAACAATGGAGGCATTGGTCCATCCCCCATAGTATTGGAGTGCCTGAGGCAGATCCCAGTGGTAGAGGGTGATAATTGGTTCTATGCCAGACTCAATCAGAGTGTTAATCAGCTTGTCGTAGTAGAGAGCCCCTTTCTCTGATAGTTTTCCAAAGGGAAAAATACGTGCCCAGGAGATGGAAAACTGGTAGGAGTTGACATTAAGACCTCGCAGCAGGTAGACATCGTAATCCACCTTGTAGTAACTGTCACAAGCTAGATCAGCTGTTTGATTTTCAAAGGCTTGTCCTTCGTGACCAAAACGGTCCCAAATGGTTTCTGCCTTTCCGTCTTCTGACCAGCCCCCTTCCACCTTGAAGGACTCACTGGAGATGGCCCATTGGAAACCAGAAGGGAACAGTTCATTGAAGAAATTATCTCGATCTGCTGGGGTTTGGTTCTTAAATTTATCCCAAACACTCTGGTAAGTATTTCTAAAAGCTGCCATTTCAGTGTATTCTGGAGAACTGTAAATGTTGAACAGTGAAAAGGCATATGAGTACATACAGTGCGCACACACTCTTACAAGAACAATTTAAATGCACAAAAAAAGTGCATTTCTGCATTGTAGTGTTACCTGAGTTGAGTGTAAGCCATGTCCAGTTGCCCAAATATGTGTGTCATGTCACATCCAACAATTTTCAGGTCTTTGTTTTTCAGAACTGCAATCCGTTTGAAATAGACATGTCAATATGGAACATTAAATCTTGAATACTCCAACAATACTAATATGGCATATGATGGGCATCAACTGTGCAGATTATTGGTAAATAATGTATTTTTTTTAATGCTCGAAGGAGAAGTACCCCTCTTTGCCTGAATGCAGAGTAGTTAACAAGTTGTAAGCATTTTTCATGGAAGACAAAAATAGGAACACTACTGGAATCATAGCATCGACATGGTGGTTTGAGGCTATAAATTAAACAACAGCACTCACAGAATGCACTTGTTCAGTCTTTTAAAAGTGACGCACGATTGTGCTAAAACTATCAAACTTGTGCTGTGTCGTGTTTGTGTTGATATTTATTGTAAGTTTTAATTATTTTATTTTTCATTTTATTGTTTCACATTCTGTATTGTATTGACTCAAAACAATTAATGCTATGATTCCTACACTCTGATACAGTTCCACTAAAAGCTGGTTTGCAATCCACCGATAAACACAGAAAAGATGGAGTTTTATTTTTCTTAATTGACAAGTGTTAAGTTTATTTTCAGACTGTGGCTTGGCTAATTGACCAATGTGTGCACCTTAAAGCAGTGAGTCATGATGGATTTATTCATCCATGTGTGTTGAAAACATTTTTTACATACTTCTTTTGCATAGTGTGATACTAATGGCTAATGTTAGCTTGACCAAATGTCTCCTGTCTGAGCGTTTTATGACAAATATCTGTAGTAATATGGGTTGTTGCGTGGTTCATGGGTGTGTTTGATTTTTACGGCCTCCTGATGTGTGTTTGTTCTGCACATTCCTCTGTCCTGTGTTCCTCGTGTTTGAGTGTCCCTGTGATGGTCGTAGTGGTCTTCTTTTATTTTGCCCCCAATTGGCACTGTGTCCACTTTTGTTCTATATGATCATTTACCTGTGCTTCCGGAATTATTGCTCATTTATTGTGTTTTATTTTCTGAGTGTTTTCTTCTTGGATTAGTTATTGTTTATCCTGTCTCAGTTCCACTCTTTCATGGGTGTAGTTCCACCTTAGTTCTGTAGTTTTGAATTTGGATTTATGTCTGTTTTGTTACTTCCTCTGTAGTTATTTTGCTACTGTAGGGTTTATTATTATGTTTTAATTTCTGTTACTGTGGAGTTTGGGTTTTGCTTTCAGTCACCTTATGTTCAGTTAGTTTCACGTGCATTCTTCTTTCCTCCTCCTCCTCAGTTGTTGCACCTGCCTCTGATTGCTTTGTTTGTGTATTTAAACCCTCATTTGTTCGGTGGTCCAGTGCCGATTATTCACTGTGGTCTCTGTGCTTCTGTGTACACTATAATGTGAGTATATGCAGTTATTAGTATTTACAGCCGCTCACCCCTGTGTTTTTCCTGCCTTTGGTTTTCAGCTCTGTATTACTCTGTTTTTTTGTTTTGTTTTGTTTTGTTTTTGGACTCAGTTCCTTTAGCCCCCATTTACTCACTGTGTGGATTTTTGTCACTTGTAAAATAAATAATTTTGAATTCTCACATAATTCCTGTGTTTGGCTGCCTGCATCCTGGGGTTTGTCACCATTTTTGCTGTTTTTACTCCATAACTCCAGAACATTCAGTCATAGATAGTCCAAACTATACCTTTTTGGAATCATTATGATCAGATAAACATTGTGGTATAGTTTTCAACATGAATGCAGCATTTTTACATTTTGAACTCTGTGTAATTCTTCATTGACCCCTAGCTGGCTATAGCTACCAACCACCCTGGGATGGTTATCATACATTTTTGTGTAGGCCATGGTACACTGAGGCTGGATTGTAAGTGTTGTTTCATCACCTTATGTGGTACTAATTAGGTCAAAACTGATGATTGGCTCATAGACTAATAGCTTGCAGTTTCAAGGTGAGTGAATGTTACAGTGACTGGAGTTCCAGGAAACCGACAGGGGAGAACTGTGCTTTGATGGAACCAAACCCCTGTTATGTGTTCTTGTTGTGAGGCAAGAATGCTAACCTGGATCTAAGTTAACTTAATACAGTATAATGCTAACAAATACAAAACTAACTGAAATGCAAGTAAATCTAAAAGTGACTGGATATGAAGCCTTCTGGCCAAAAGGAAAAAGACCTAAGTGAACCTAACAAATACAAAAATTACCGAATCAATGTAAAAATAACCGATTTATAGGCTAAACACAAAAATAACTGAAAAAAGCTATCAGTATATAAAGCTAATGAAAAAGCAACCTAAATATTAGAAAAACTCAGTTTTGATAGTTATAATATCTAAAATTAGTTAAATATAGATTACACCCACCCCCCAAAAAAGGCAAAAAAGAACAGTTTTTTTTGTGTTATTGATTTACAAAATATACTTAACCCTAACCAATAATTTGGGCACCCAAAATGATTTGTTTCTTGTATGAAGCAACAAATAGAAAAAAAAATGCTACAATACTTCTCTGTCATACATGTAATATTCCTAGTCAGGCATTTTTTGGGAACCCAGGGATAATTCATACTAATCACTGACATAGACAAGACAGTGATTTTATGTTTATTGTGCTGTAAAATTTGATGATGTAATTTTTATCAGGCCACCTTGCTTGCTCTCAGTAAACAATGTCATAAATTGTTTGGCTTTAGAAGACAGACGTTTGCTATGTTTGCATTTGATGTATTTTCAGGTTCCTCGATGAATGTTGTGTGTCAGCTGTGTATGACTTCTTTTTTAAACTAAATGTTTGATTTTGTGTTTTAAACTAAATGTGGTGCCAGATTTCCATTATGCATGTGGCAGAAGTGGATACGATCAGACACTAGCTTCACTGCGTTCAACAATGCCAAAAACTAGATTTCTTTATATGAATTTTATGAGCAAGAAGGTCTTAAAGAAGTTAGTAGAGTAGAATTTTTAATTGTACCCACACTGGTATACAATACAAAAAGCTAGTTTTCCAATCATTTGTGGTATTTATTTGCAAAAATATACAAAATACAATACTGTATATTTTGTCTTTCTTTTGGTATTCATGTCCAAAGAGAATGCACTGCACAGTAGTAGTTTCTATTCTTAAAGAAACTGTTTCCTGAGCATTAATTAAACAGTCATGCCATTTACCTTGCAGTACATCGCCAAGGGGCTGGAACTGACTGGAGGAACAACCGTGAGTTGTCATCTTGTATATTAGGATTGGCAACGATGAAACTGATGTCTATAAGATAGCAAAACAGGATTGATGCTCACACCTACTTGCATTATATTTAGAAATACAGCAGCTGTAATAAAAAATAATGATAAGTAAGGGACAACATTTATCAGACTATTTGACCTGTATGCTTCTCAGCGTCTCTGTAAAGTCTGATGAGGAGGCGCAGTTGTATTCAATGTGTACTGACACAAAATCCATCTGTTCCAAATAAGAGATAGAGCAAATTAATGAATATTCATATATCTCACACAGCATTTGGTTGAACATTTTATTCAGAGGCTCCAGGAGGCTCCGAAGTACTTGAGCAAACAAATCATATTAGTACATCTATACATGATTTCACCATGTTGCCTAGGTTCTCTTCAGGTAGACCAGATTCCTCCCACAGTCTAAAGAGGTGCCAAAGTGAGTGTGAATGATTGTCTGCTATTTTTCTTGTAATTTGCTTTCACCATGTCCAGGATATACCCAGTCTATCCCTCAGTGCATGCAGGAATAGGCTCTAGTCCCCTTGTTAAACCAAGCAAAAAAGAAGTTGCCCTTATCTTACACCTGCAGCAGAAAGCACAGTGGAAGTGTCGATGCTAGTTTCAGGTGGATGGGGATGAGGAAAAGGAGGTGGTGCAGGAATGAGGTGCTTAATTGCTTCACCTCAGGGAGCTGTGGTGGACACTGGTCCCAGACATCTGTCATGCTCATTATGCATGGATTCATTTCCTCACTTCTGTCACCTACTGAATTCTCCATCTAAATAGCAATGTGCCAAACACAGCTTCGTAAAGGTAATTTAAAAATAAGTCTGGTTGGTTTAATTCATGTTGGGCTCAGACACACCCATGACAACTGAGTACTTTGCACTTTGCTCCTTACTTTGTGCTCAGAATACACACTCCTTTATCCATGTCCTGTGCCTCCTCCAGTCAGTCCCTTTTCCTTCAAGTGTTCATTTATTCCACGTATCCACCTCCACTTCAGCCGATACTTTTTTATTTTTTTTACCAACTTCTTCATCAGCTCTTTTCATCATCACTCAAATCAAGCCAGCCTTCGTTTCTGTTTCCTTACATATTTCTCCTACTTTTATTGTAGCTCTGATTCTCTCATTTCATATCATGTCCAACTATTTAACTCCACAAATCCTTTTCAGCATTCAGAACACAACAAAGAAGGAATTTCTTAAAGAGAAGATGTGAAATTTCAGATACTGTTTTCCAGAAGGCACATGGGAGACTCAAGCCCAGATTTGATCTGGGTTTTTGTGTGAAAGTCCTCCTCTGGTGTACTCCACCATGAAGCTATGAGTGATACAACAAAGAAATTTTGCTCTTTGTCCAGTTTCTCCAATCACAAAAGTTGATAACTGATACTTCAGAGTTGTCATGGATGCCTTGGTGGCTTCCCTCACTAGCCTTCGTCAGACATGTATTTCATGATGATTGATGTAAATGAAGTCCAAGACATGGAATTCAATGACTTGGCAATGTTCATGTATCCATCCCCTGATGGAAACTGGCTGTAAAAGTGATGCTTTGTATTTTGTTCTATTAGTTATTTGCTCTGAAAATGAAGGCACTGTGGATATAAAATGGCTATATTTTCTCAATGTTAATACAGTATTTTTGTTAAACCCCTTTTAATTAAAACATTTAGCTCAGCAAAATATGGAGAAGGGCTACCAATATGTAGACCTGAGTTTGATTCCTGTTCACGCTGCCTGTCTGTGTCCTCAGACAAGACAATTCATCCGCATTATCTCAGTTCACCCAGTTGTAAATGGGTACCGGTGTCACAGACTGAACGGTCCCCCCTACAGATCGGCCCCCCTGCCTTCACTGCGCATGCGTCACGTTGGAGCGTCAGCAGTGATTAACAGACTTTCGCCTTGTTTCTGCTTAAAACTGACTTAAGAATGATTTAAGAGGTTTTACTTTGTCATCTGATGGTTAAAAATCACAATATTCCCTTTGATCGCTTTGGGTGTAGAGAGTCAGACTCAGAGAGTCAGACTCAGACATCCTGCTGTCACGCTCTGATCGGTCCCCCGTCTTTAATTATAAAATAATGCTGAATTTATGTGGAAATGATTATTGTACAAAAGCTTCAGATATCTGTTGCTCAGATAGATGATGACTGGAGTGCAGTTTTAAGCAGAAACGACGTGATAATCGGTGAATCGTTGCTGACGGTCCAAAATGATGCATGCACAGAGAAGGCAGGGGGGCCGATCTGTAGGGGAGACCACTCAGTCTGCGACACCGGCCTAGGCTGGGGAAGCAACCTGCTTTGGAATGCCATCTCATCCCATCCCACCAGGAGTCATAGACTCTCTTCCACTTCACAATATGCAATCTGAGGATAAGCAGCAACATCAACAGGCCTCAAGTCCAACATAAGATTTACCTTGTGAATTAATGCTAAATGACTGACACAACAAACACATCTTGATTGTTCCATTTAAACTCCATTCCAGTGGTGCAGGGCAGCACGGTGGTTTAGTGGTTAGCAGTGTTTCCACACAGTGAGAAGGTCCCAGATTTGTTTCAGGCCTGGTCCTGTCTATGTGGACTTTGCATGCTCCCCCTGTGTTTGTCTGGGTGCTCCGGCTTCCTGCCACTGCCAAAGACATGCAGGTTAGGTGAATTGGTGACTACACTGATCGGTGTGGGTAGGACAATGAATGCATTTGTCTGTCTATATTGACCCTGAGACAGACCGGTGGCCTATCCAGGGTGAACGCCTCCTCCTGCCCTGTGACCTCTGTGACACCACTCCCAGTGGCCTTAACTGGAAAAAGCGGATTGAGAAAATGGATGGGTGAATGCAGTGGTACACAGTGACAAAATTACAAAAAGTGTGTGACTGTTCCAGAACTTAAGACCTGACTGGAACTCTCTCCTTGTAGACTGTATTTCAACTTGTCTGTGAAAACTTTAAACCACAAAAACAACCTCAATGACGACAGAGAATATCACAGGTTAAAGTCCTGTATAGAAATCAATCAATCAATCAATCAACTTTTTTCTTATATAGCGCCAAATCACAACAAACAGTTGCCCCAAGGCGCTCCATATTGTAAGGCAAGGCCATACAATAATTATGAAAAACCCCAACGGTCAAACGACCCCCTATGAGCAAGCACTTGGCAACAGTGGGAAGGAAAAACTCCCTTTTAACAGGAAGAAACCTCCAGCAGAACCAGGCTCAGGGAGGGGCAGTCTTCTGCTGAGACTGGTTGGGGCTGAGGGAAAAAAACAGGAAAAAGACATGCCGTGAAGGAGGGCAGAGATCGATCACTAATGATTAAATGCAGAGTGATGCATACGGAGCAAAAAGAGAAAGAAACAGTGCATCATGGGAACCCCCCCACAATCTACGTCTAAAGCAGCATAACCAAGGGATGGTCCAGGGTCACCCGATCCAGCCCTAACTATAAGCCTTAGCGAAAAGGAAAGTTTTAAGCCTAATCTTAAAAGTAGAGAGGGTATCTGTCTCCCTGATCTGAATTGGGAGCTGGTTCCACAGGAGAGGAGCCTGAAAGCTGAAGGCTCTGCCTCCCATTCTACTCTTACAAACCCTAGGAACTACAAGTAAGCCCGCAGTCTGAGAGCGAAGCGCTCTAATGGGGTAATATGGTACTACGAGGTCCCTAAGATAAGATGGGACCTGATTATTCAAAACCTTATAAGTAAGAAGAAGAATTTTAAATTCTATTCTAGAATTAACAGGAAGCCAATGAAGAGAGGCCAACACGGGTGAGATATGCTCTCTCCTGCTAGTCCCCGTCAGTACTCTAGCTGCAGCATTCTGAACCAACTGAAGGCTTTTTAGGGAACTTTTAGGACAACCTGATAATAATGAATTACAATAGTCCAGCCTAGAGGAAATAAATGCATGAATTAGTTTTTCAGCATCACTCTGAGACAAGACCTTTCTGATTTTAGAGATATTGCGTAAATGCAAAAAGGCAGTCCTACATATTTGTTTAATATGCGCTTTGAATGACATATCCTGATCAGAAATGATGACAAAGGTCCCGAAGGTGAAGTGGGGGGAGGATGGCTTACTGTTGAAGGTGGAGTCTGAGACAGAACAGCGATATCGCTCGATTTCAATGCAACTGATAGTCGTCCTTCTGCAGACAGATAAAAGTATAAAGTCACACCCCATATAACTGATAATACCAGCTGACATTAAATTTCAACTTAAGCGTGATAACTATCTCGCTGTTCAAATGATTTAGATAAACCGGATGATTTATATGTCTACAGATTGTAATTAAGGCTTAGATTGAAGGTTCTCAATTAAAAAATACTAGCATGTTGCCCATGGGGATCCACGGGCTCTAGAGTGGGTAGTGCTTAGAAAATAGGTAGCTGACATTTTTCAAGAGTGGTAATAAATTTTCCATAATTTTCTATATATAAGTTTCTATAATGATTTGGAATGGCGTCCAGAATGTCCAGAATGTTTTTAGAACCTTAGACCTCAACAGTTTTGAAAAGAACTCAACCCTTTTATTTCCTGTTAATTACGTATCAATTTAGCATTCATTTACTGTTTTAATGTATTTCTAAATTGTTTATGTTCTTGTTATCATATACACACTATTATCATTATTGTTATTATCATTATTTTAATTATTACTTCTATTTTATCATTTGATTTTTTAAATGGACCACAATGAAAGTAAATGTTTTCACTTTCTTGTGTCAAACATGTATTTTAATGTATTTACAATTATATTATGTACTTACATTGAACTTACTAAATAAAATCACGCACACGTATGCACGCACATTTTAATATATAGATGATTTACCACCCCCTGCTGGAATGGCATGTGAGTCAAGAGTGTAATTATCACATTGTTCAGTGTTGTTAGCTAATATCTGCAGTTTCTCCAAAAATATTTGTCCTATCAATGTTCCATTTTGGCAGCGTTCATCCTTGACCCAAAATACATGAGTATATCAAACAGCAGTTTGCCTATGATTGAAGTAATATGCATGCATGCCCACATGCATGTATGTCAAACTTTTAGTGTTTTCTGCATTCTGCTGCAAGCAGGTGCTTTTATTTTTACTCACCCATAAACAGTGATGATGGCGGAAGACATCAAATGCACTGTACTTTTCACTCATGGTAACAGAAACATGACACTCAACTAAACTGACTAAAACAATTGAACTCCAAAAACACAATAAATCAATAACACTAACAACACTATTAAACTAACATGGACCACAATAACAACAGTAAAAAAACCAAAACTCCCATGGTGCATTGCAGCACAACATTCATTGTTCACTGTTGTCAGCTAATATTGTTAATTTCTCAAAAAATATTTGTCTTATCAACTTTTTGTTTTTGCACCATTCATCCTTGATGCAAAATAAATAAGCATATCAAATGGCAAATGTCAGCTGTCCCCAGTTTCTCCATGATTTAAGCCACACACACACACACACACACACACACACACACACACACACACACACACACACACACACACACACACACACACACACACACACACACACACACACACACACACACACACACACACACACACACACACACACAGGCCACTTGTCTATAATAATACTATAGATTTATGTGATCCAAAAAATTATTATGTGTTTCAGAAGGTTTACTGAATTTTTTGCAGTTAGTCTAAATAACAAACAACAGAAATGACAACAGGCAGCACGGTGGATCAGCGGTTAGACGGTCATGGGATCGATTCCCATCTATGGCCTTTCTGTGTGGAGTTTGTATGTTCTCCCCATGTTTGTGTGGCTTCCCTCCGGCTTCCTCCCACATCCAAAGACATACAGGTTAGGTGGATTGGAAACTTTAAATTGTCCATAGGTGTGTGTGGGTGTGAATGTGTTTGTTTGTCTATATGTGGCCCTGTGACAGACTAGCGTCCTGTCCAGGGTGTACCCCGCCTCACTGCTGGGATAGGCTCCAGCCCCCCGTGACCCTTAACTGGAGCGGTTGAAGATGAGTGAGTGTAAGAAATGACAACAATTTTTTTCTTTTTTAACAAGAAAAACTATTTATTTTTGACCAAAGCCACAAAAATACTACTACTAATAATAATGTTTCAGTATAAGTTTCATCTTAATCACATTCATGTTACTTACTTTTGTCAGGAAAACGGTGGTAGAGCTGGAAAATGTCCCTGCTGACTTGCAGAATATGTTGCAGACTGCTTTGATCATCTTCAAGCTTCCTATTTGGCCAAATGTCATCCAGGCTGCTTAGTGTCACCCAGGACAAAACCAGTTCTCCAAACTGCTGGAAGGCAAACTCGGCATACTGCTTGAACATCTCTAAGAGTTCTGGGCTCTCCCAACCCCCATACCTTGATCTCAGAGCGTCGGGCACAGTGGACCCATGTAGGACCACCAGAGGCTGGAGGCCTACCTCCACCAGCTGCGCCAGCAGGACGTGGTAACAGTTGAGGACATTGTGTTGTGGCTCGGCGGGGACCCCCGTAGGCAGGAGTTGATCCCAAGAGAGTGGCACTTTGAAGTGGGTCACCCCTCTGCTCTGCAAGTACTCAAATTGTCGTCTGGAGCCTGGAGGGATGGCGCGAGTGCAGTCAAAGACATCATTTAATCTATTTCCTGAGTTTGTGGTCAAAGGACCAGCGAGAAGCATGAATTCCTCTGGTCCATTCACAGCACTGCCTGAGCAGCCACAAAGGAACAACACGCACAGGGAGCCAATCCACCACAGAACTGTCATCGTAGCTGTAAGAGCGTGCACTGACGTTATCATGTGGTTAGCTCAGCGGTTTAAGGTAATAACCTGCTCTTATTATTGCATCATTACACAATTAAGATTGATATCACACTGATGAAGTGCAGGGATTTACTGCAGCTGTGCAATAATGTCAAGAAGACTGACAACTGATTACATTCACATTGTGAAAATCCTCATGCTGTCAATGTCATTTTGGTACTTTGCATTTTTTGTTTGTACATTTGTATTTAATGGAAATGAACCTGAGTCAATTTTGACTGAATTAATACCATACCATAGCAACTTTATAAAATACATTAAAACAGCCAGACAGCTGACACAAGGTGCTATACACTACAAACACAATACATAATAGACAATACACACAATACACAATATCATAAAAAAGAACCACAAAATAACACTAAAACGCAATTAAAAAAGATCAAACTAAGCCTCGTGGTGTCAAAAGCCGAGGAAAAAAGATAAGTTTATAAATGAACTTTAAAAATAACCAATGCCTCCCTGACACCCAGAGGCAGGCTGTTCCACAGTTTGGGAGCAATAACAGTAAAAGACCTGTTCCCTCGAGCTTTCTTTTTGACCTTGGCACTTGCAGGAGCAGCGCTAAACCATGGAGGAACTTAAAAACGAACATTAAAATTTTAAAATGAATCAGAAAATTAGTGGTGAATTTATTATTTTTTTTACAAATACACTACAAAAGAGTTTTCAAATGTTTAATTGCATTGCACTTGTAACAAAAACATTAAGTAGCTTGTAGCTTCTGATTGCTAAACCAGCGTTTGTGTTGGAAATAAATAATGCACCGGCATTTCAAACATTTCATTGAATTGCACGTTCACATCACATCTGTTCAGCAAATCACAGAAGCAGTTTACTGCCCCTTTGCCCTTGTAACAAAAAATATTAATTAGCTTGTAGCTTCTGATGACTCAAGCAGTGTTTATGTTATAAATAAATAATGTAGCAATTACATTAAACGTATAGTGCCACTGGGTTTTTTAAGATTTAAGTCATAAAAAGAATTTTCTGTGGCACCACTATGATTTTGTTCCTTAGTATTTCGATAAGGGATTCACAATATGATATTGCCAATATGATCAAAATTCTGGCTGTCTGGAAACAATTTAGAATTTCAACCCCTGATGGGGAGAAATTCATTCAGATGCTATGACCAACATTTAGTAGATTTGGAAGTGATTTTACAAGAAATCTTGGATGTTAATGTAAGATGGGTCACAGGTAATCTTAAAACAGCATTCATGCACACACGCGCTTCCTCCTGCATAGTCTGCATGAGGGCGATGAAGCAAAAGACAATGATCACGATGGACTTTCCCCCCCAGCTAAATATGTCTTTTCATTAAAATGACCTGTAGTTTTGCAAAATGTTACAAAAATAAACCTACATTAGAATGCTTGGATTTCAGTAGAAACTAAATTTTCTCAGCTTTGTGAAATTTGCAAGGCCCTGTAGCTTTAAATGTGCCTCTTGTTGCATGAAGTTTTATACTACGATGAGACTTATGCACGTTTCTCTCTCTGAAACAGACATTTTTGGAAAGGTGTAACTAATACTCTGGTGTGACTTATAGTCCAGAAAATACAGTGTATTTGTCAATATTCAAAATCTACTTTATCTTCATATCTGTTCAACCAAGTGTTTGATCAAATCCCAACAACACTGATATAAATATTGTCTTTGTGGTACATATGAAGGTCAGAGGTGATTGTCCTATTTGGAAAAATATTAAACTCAGGACGATAAGACTCCACACCAACACTGTGGAACAGCTTTAAGCACCTCTCCCTCCTGACCGAGTTAGGCACTGAGTTCTCCTGATCAGATCAAACACACAAAAAAAAATTATGTCAAATGTTGTTTAATTTTATTGTAGCAATTTTCTTTAACATTGTAATTATTAGGCATCTTAGTTTCACTGCTTTCAGTGCAGCTCTTTCCCTGTCTTTGACCCTGTGTAAACTAGATCCATGGTCATCAACCCTGTTCCTGGACATCACCCACTCTGCATGTTGTCCAAATCTCCCTACTGCTCCACCCACCGCTAATTAACTCAATCAGCAGTGATCCGCCCATCAGGAGCAAGAAAACATCAGACCCCACTAATCAGCTGTGATTACTGCAGGGTCACATTAAAGTCCACACAGGGCAGGTGATCTCCATGAACAGGTTGGGCGACCCGCTGCTCCAGATTCGACTGCAACAAGTTTTTCTCTCAACCACTGTCACTTAATAACCTGTAGGTGGAGCCAATAAATCATTTTCTATCTGGTCAAAAAAGTCAGGGTTTCTGCCTGTGTTATATATATATATATATATATATATATATATATATATATATATATATATATATATATATATATATATATATATATATATATATATATATATATATATATATATATATATAGCAGAAGCCGGGGCACAGTGGAACAGAAATGTTGTTTTGTGGCAGCATAAACACATTATGCATAGGTTTAGGTCATTCTATTGTGGATTTTATACAGCAAGTTATTGTTTATAAGGTTGTGTTATTTATGACTCCTCAAGTGTAATTTACAGGTGTTTAAAATCAATTTAAATTTTTTTGATTCACTGTGCCCCAAACATTAATTCACGGGGCACAGTGAATCAACTTATAATATAATGAAAAAAACACATGATCATAAAGATTTCTTCAGTATTATTAAATATATGCTGATGCATATATAAACTATAATCCAGCAAAACAGCTATGTAATGTGTGAGTGACTTATATAGTGATACAGTGAGGAAAATAAGTATTTGAACACCCTGCGGTTTTGCAAGTTCTCCCACTTAGAAATCATGGAGGTGTCTGAAATTTTCATCTTAGGTGCATGTGCATTGTGAGAGACATAATCTAAAAAAAAAAAAAAAAAAAAAATCCGGAAATCACAATGTGTGATTTTTTAATAATTTATTTGTATGTTACTGCTGCAAATAAGTATTTGATCACATACCTACCAGCAAGAATTCTGGCTCACACAGACCTGTTAATTTTTCTTTAAGAAGCCCTCTTATTCTGCACTCTTTACCTGTATTAATTGCACCTGTTTGAACTTGTTACCTGTATAAAAGACACCTGTTCACACACCCAATCAATCACACTCCAACCTGTCCACCATAGCCAAGACCAAAGAGCTGTCTAAGGACACCAGGGACAAAACTGTCGACCTGCACAAGGCTGGGATGGACTACAGGACAACAGGCAAGCAGCTTGGTAGAAGACAACAACTGTTATGATTATTTATTAGAAAGTGGAAGAAACACAAGATGACTGTCAATCTCCCTCGGTCTGAGATTCCATGCAAGATCTCACTTTGTGGGGTAAGGGTGATTCTGAGAAAGCTCAGAACTACACAGGAGGACCTGGTCAATGACCTGAAGAGAGCTGGGACCACAGTCACAAAGATTACATTAGTAACACATGATGCTGTCATGGTTTAAAATCCTGCAGGGCAGCAAGGTCCCCCTGCTCAAGCCAGCACATGTCCAGGTCTGTTTGAAGTTCACCAGTGACCATCTGGATGATCCAGAGGAGAGATGGGAGAAGGTCATGTGGTCAGATGAGACCAGAATAGAGCTTTTTGGAATCAACTCCACTTACCATGTTTAGAGGATGAGAACAACCCCAAGAAAACCATCCCAACCATGAAGCATGGGGGTGGAAACATCATACTCTGGGGGTGCTCTTCTGCAAAGAGGACAGGACGACTGCACCGTACTGAAGGGAGGATGGATGGGGTCATGTATTGCGAGATTTTGGCAAACAACCTCCTTCCCTCAGTAAGAGCATTGAAGATGGGTCATGGCTGGGTCTTCCAGCATGACAATGACCCCAAACACACAGCCAGGGCAACTAAGGAGGGGCTCCGTAAGAAGCATTTCAAGGTCCTGGAGTGGCCTGGCCAGTCTCCAGACCTGAACTTAATAGAAAATCTTTGGAGGGAACTGAAAGTCCAAACCTGAAAGATCAAGAGAAGATCTGTATGAGGAGTGGACCAAAATCCCTGCTGCAGTGTGTGAAAACCTGGTGGAAAAACTACAGGAAACATTTGACCTCTGTAATTGCAAACAGAGGCTACTGTACCAAATATTAACATTGATTTTCACAGGTGTTCAAATACTTATTTGCAGCAGTAACATACAAATAAATCATTAAAAAAATCATACATTGTGATTTCCGGATTTTTTTTTTTTTTTTTCACAGTGGACTAAGATGAAAATTTCAGACCCCTCCATGATTTCTAAGTGGGAGAACTTGCAAAATCGCAGGGTGTTCAAATACTTATTTTCCTCACTGTATCTATCAGCCACTGTGAACACACATGTGCAGCTGAGAGGATACACAAATAAAAATTTTCATATCAGCAAAAATATCACTGATATCATGTTGTTGGTGACGTTGGTGGTGGTGATTGGGAGGCCGGGGACTGAAACCCTGCGCTGTCAGTACTACACCTATGCTGTCCTGCTACAGCAATCACAAGCTGGAGACATGCCTCCTGAAGAAGACAGGCCTTTCTGTTTTTCCAGCCAATAGCACAAAGGAAACAAACAGTTCCTCCTTGACAAGGTGCTCATAGTGTGACGACACATTAATGCACAGTAGGTGTCTTCTGTGCACGCTCTTCCCTGCTTGTTCTCAGCAACTCTGATCAACAAGGGGCCCTGTTCAATATCTGAAACCCTGCAGTCTCTAGGATGGGGTGTGAGTCATGCTGGGGGTGGGGGGGCCCAGGGGCCCAATCGTCCATTGTTTCTTCAGATGTTTTTACATCAAGAAACCTACATAAAACATTAATGTTTTTAATGTGTATGTTTGCCTGCTTGTATATGAGTGATAGTTTGTGAAATATGCTGAAAGTGTGAAAATATGTCACACTATTTTTTAAGTCAATTCTTTATTAAACATTGATGCCAGTAAATTTAATTTCTTCTGCAAATGAGGTAATGTTTATTGATCTTAATGTTCCTTCTTGGCATTATGTGTCAAAAACACAAACTGATTTCGGGTTAGTTTTGGAGCACTGGGATGTACAGGTCGAGTGCACTTGACTTTTTTCACTCATTGGAGAGACTAAGAGGCTAAAGTAATGCTAATAGTATAAGCCAGTAGTTTTAAAAAGTTTATTGATATTTAGTGAGGAAAACACACATATTCTTATTCTCCTTTAACTGCCCGCTTGATACTGGTTCCAAAATGGAGTCACTCCCCTCAGAATCCTGTGCTATTTCTTCACCTTTACAGCAGGCATAAACAAGTTTAGTGCCTGGTGCAAAAAATTGTTTTGGTCTCTATAGCTAATGTCCCCATTCACGACACCTGTACAGGGGCTGATTTTATTTTAAACTCATCAGTTTAAGCAATTTTAAGCCATAAAGTTTTGGATAATGAGGGTCGTGGTTGCTTTGAGTGACAGCTGTGTGCCGGCCAGACACGTCCAGAGCCCCACTAGCTTTTAGCAGTGGCCGCTATTATCTGAGGATTCAATTGTGTTTGTCCTTTCTGAGCCTTTTATTACAAATATTTGTGATAATACGTCTTTCTGTGTGGTTAATTGTCCTAAGGGTCCATCTAAGAAGTCTGTGCTCCAGTATTTCTGTTGAGTGAAATTCTACTATTATTTTACTTTGTGTGTTTGTCAGGTTAATTAGGGTGAAAATAAGTAGGTAAAAAATGCACACCAAGATAGTTAGGGTTAGTTAGGGTGACCATATTTTTTACTACCAAAAAAAAAAGAAAAAAAAAAATCAGTACACACTGCAAAAAACTGATATCTAAGAAAGTTTAAAAAAAAAAAGACTTAAAGCACATTTGACTATTTTTTGTATAAATATGAAAATAATCTTGTCAAGCATTTTTTACATAAGAAAAATTGTCTTATTTTGGGAAAATGTATCTCACTTTTTCTGAACAAGTTTAACAAGGAAAGGCAATGGATTTCGAATCATCCAAACAAATGAAGATTGTTTCCTTATTTTAAGACAGAGGCTAATCTTAAAATAAGAATTCTGTCTAGTTTTAACACACAATTTGATTATTCAGTGCCTCGGCATTTTGCTAGTTTTGAGAATTCTAACAAAGTAAATTTTTCTTACCCCGTTGGCAGACTTTATTTTATTTTATTTATTTATTTATTTATTTATTGCTTAATACAACACAATTTGGCTAGATTTTGGATTATTTGTCTTGTTTTGAGAGGGACAGTTTTTGCAGTGCAGTCGGCCCGGCAATGAGATACCCAAAGTTTACTCAAAGATGCCTTCTAATTTTAATACATTTAAAATACGCTTCCTCTCTATTGATAGAAAATTGTTATATTACAAAATACTATGTATAACCAAAGACACAAATTCAGATTGGCTTCTCAGAGAAACCAGGACATGTCCTGGTAAAACAGGATGTTTGTTCACCCTTGGTTAGCACTATTTAGCGTGTAGCTTGGTGACATTTGGTCCACTGCAATAGTTTGAGGCAAAATGCTGGTCATCATTTTTAATACCTGCACCCAAACCATCACCTAGTCCAAAAAATATGCGTTGAATGATCACCCGAACCAAAGAGTGTCTTAGTCTTAGCTTGTTTCTTGGGAGATGTGGGATGTGATTGGGCTTCATTTATTTTGCCCAGGTCAAACAAGTCTTGACCACACTCCATGTTTTTAACCATTTATGGGCTGGCCTGAGTTAGGCAGAGCTAGGCATTGCCAAGATAGAGACATGTGGAGCCACCCCAACTTAACAAAACCAATTCTTCTATGAATGATTTCAAGGATGATTTGCCCAGTATATATACAGTCTAAAATCAAAATATACCGTTTAAAGTAAATTTCAAGTGTCTGCTACATGCAGTGTGACAGAGGCCAGCCTATGGTAGTCAGTAGGTCTCACTCCCCAGACAGCTAAAGTATTCTCTGGCCACTCAAGCCAGATTCTGGATTTTAGCCGACTGGTTAGAGTGTCCACCTCCCATGCTGAAGTTTGCGAATTTATGTCCTGAAGGGAGTGAGTCGGAAGAGTCAAAATCACAATGCACTGCTGCTTGACCAAAATTAAAACTGAAACATTTAAATTAATGACCCAACAATTGTCAGTTGCACAAAAAACAGAAGATAATAGTCATCAATA
This sequence comes from Thalassophryne amazonica, assembly GCF_902500255.1. Lineage (NCBI taxonomy): Eukaryota > Metazoa > Chordata > Actinopteri > Batrachoidiformes > Batrachoididae > Thalassophryne > Thalassophryne amazonica. The sequence continues at coordinate 53,571,286 of NC_047116.1, forward strand.
TTAAAAAAATAGACACTTGCATTACATTTATTCTACTGGCCTCACTTCTTCACTCTCCATATTCGGGGTAATGTCATCACACCAAAATATACAGAAGAAAATAGCAGCATTGCCCCGCACACAACACAGCGTTTCTGCAACACTCAACATGAGCCTTGATGTTTGATGCAATAATCAAATGCTTGCTGTGTAGAAGTGTCCCCTTTTGTGTCATGCAGGCAGAATGATGGTGATTGCAAACTGCTGTGCGCCATCTTTACTCCCGCCGCTTTTTTCTGCACAACATTGAACAGTTGCTCTCATTAAAAGTTTTGTTCAAACCAGGAAAGAAAACGTCACTTTGCTCACATGTTGCTGTTTACTGTTGTTGTGGAGACAGCGCACTGAAAATTAATGCTTAGGTTTTGTTTTTTAGAATTTCACTCCCTTCCCAGGAATGAGGTCTGAGGTGTTCCTCCTTGAAATCCTACAGCAGGAGAGCATGATTGTTGAAGAGTTGTGTGGGATGGTATGCTGGAACTGGAGCTGAGCAAAGTGCAGCGAGAATATTTTCGTTCCAATAACGGCAATGTGATACTACAAGAATGTTCCCAGCTGGGCCGCAGCTAGCGGAGCTCACCAAATCACAGCTGACGATTCTGAGCAGTCGTATTCATGCAAAGTACACTAACATACATGAAAACAGTGCTGGATTACAAAAAAAGCTAACACATCAATTAGTTTAGCAGTGTTTGTCTTAAACTCTGTGAATGAGAAGAAACACTAGGTCTGTATAAGATGATTTACAGTTTGCATTATTTAGAAAAGAGGAAACCGTGTGTTGGACTGAAAATCATGTGCTGTGTAAACTAGTCATGGGAGCATTTTAGGTATAACGCAAATCAAACTAAATCGTGAATATCATCCATGTTTCTTCACAGCCTGTGATGATTTTCACAAAGCTTTCTGTTCAGTTGATCAGGCGGCTCTGTGGGACATCCTGAGAATTTGTGGGATCCCAAAACAAGTTACTGGACATCCCAGCCAGCCTCTACACAGATACTTTGAGCGCTGTACGGAGTGAAGGCAAAAACTAAAAAAATCCTCCCAGTGAAAACTGGTGTTCCTCAGGGATGTGTTCTGACTCCTACACTGTTCAGTGTTTGCATGGACTGGGTGTTGGGTAGGGTTGTGGAAACCAGCGAGGAGCGTTTGTTGGTGAAGGAATGTTTGCTGACCTTGATCTTGTGGACGATGCTGGGTTTCTGGGTTTACGATTGCCCTGGATCGAGACTAAAATCCAGCAGTAACATTCATGTCAAGAGACATGTGGGAAGAGCTTGTGGCGTCATGAGGTTGCTGGACACAGGTGTTTGGAGAGGCAGGACAACAAAGGTCCAAGTCTTTGGGGTCCCGGTGCTGCTTGTCTTATTGTGTGGTTGTGAGACTTGGACATTAGTCTGTGACCTAAGGTGACAACTGGATATCTTTGGTACCCCATCTCTTCAGATTTGGATACCACTGGAATGACAAAATATTGACTCGGTCGCACTCTGTCTGTGAGCTCTTAGCAGCATGCTTCGCAACGTTGCCTGGGGAAAACAATCAGTAGCGGACAGTGTAAGTTAATGCGAGTTTTGTTTTTTCATTTTCACCACAGTTATTGTTTTTTTAAATGCCTGGGCAATGCAAGGCAGTGGGTTGTACCAATAAAGCGAGAAAGAAAATTAAAATCCAGCATGACAAACCAAGAGGATTATGCATCACATCGATCAGTATCATGTGTTACTTTGGGGGGAAATAATCAGCAGCTGGCCCCTCCAGGGGGAAGACCAGCAATTCACAATGCATACACGACATAAATGACATGCAAAAATACCTGGTGTGTCTAGAATAAATAGGATATTGAACATCTGGCCATTGTGTGGGATCATTTTTCCATCATCCAGCTTTGTGTTAGTACGGACAAGATGCCAGTCCTGCTGCTGCTAATTTGGTTTTATATCGCTCCCAGGCGATGTTATCCAAACCCTCTGAATAGCTGAAGGCCACACTAAGGTCCCAAAAACAGAAATAAAACTAAATTCAAACAAATGATTACTTAAATATGGAATTCAAGAGCAAATACCACTCCCAAATACACAATGTATCTCTATAGTAAAGCATGTTGACAGCTGCGGATTTTCACACCAGCGACGGGCCTGACGCGGAAGTAAGCTGGCAGTGACGCGGCCACGACCAAGTCAATTGGCATTGAAACACCTGGACTGAAAAAAACTTGTATTGATACTGAAATGTAAAAATAGACAATAAAAAAGTATTTAACTTTGAAACATATATTTTTTTTAAATTCTGATGTGTTTTACAGTTAAATCTGAGTTCATGTTTATTTATAGAGTGGTCACTCATAACCTTGTATCCACCTGCCTAATAATGTGTAGGTCCCCGTTTTGCCACAAAAACAGCCCTCACCCATTGAGGCACGACCTCGATTAGACCTCCGTGGGTCTGCTGTGGTATCTGGCACCAAGACATCTCAGCAGGTCATTTTAAATCCTGTAAATTGTGAGGTGGAGCCTCCATGGATCGGAATTGTTTATCCAGCACATCCCACATGACCCTGTCACCAGTGTCACAGACTAAGATTACCCCCCACCAGATCTGTATATTTGCTCTCTGAGCTTGCACGAAAAACCAGAAGTTTGTTCCGTACCAGCTTTACACTCTGCGAAAAAAATGGAGCTTTGTTCTGTGCCAAGTTTACACTTTCTGTGTGCAGAACAAAATCAGAATTAATTGGAATAAACTCTGATTTTATCTCTTAATGACAGTTTAAATCAAATGAACAGGAGAGATATCTTTTCCATAAATTGAAACCAGCTCTCACTCGTTTACTGAACCATATTTTTCTTAATCCTAAAACTAAACACATGTCAATCTTGGTTTATTGTGTTATTGGAAACAAAGTTTGAGTGTATCCATGAAATTACAGCCTTACCAAGTCTAGCTATTACCCCCCCGCCGCCCCAAAAAACACTCTGATTGTATCTGTGTTCACAAAAGAATAATCCCTCCACAACTCAAACTCAGTTCAAAGCAAAAATAATTAAACATGTCCCAGTCTGAATTTGTGTACAAATAAATGAAATCCATTTCATTCTGCTCACAAAGTGGTAACCTTAGAAATTCAAAGTAATCTTGCAAATGACCTTCTCAGAGGATTGGATGAGAGTCTCCCCATGGGTCATTCACCAGCGGTGTTATAGTGAAATCCAGCATCAATGAAAAGTTCATTAAATTAAATCATTTGTTTCACCAAACTTTTATAATTTTGACTTCTCCAGTTTCCATGATATTCAGAAACTGATGATCAATTTCAAGGTGGATCCCATTGCTTGATATTAAAGCTCCACATTGCTCAGACCACATTTCAGACATCACATCTCAATACACATCTGGTACAAATCTCTTTATAAGCAGCAGCAACATATGAACAAAAGGAAATAAAACATCATAATCACAAGTACATACAGTAGTGTTCAGAATAATAGTAGTGCTATGTGACTAAAAAGATTAATCCAGGTTTTGAGTATATTTCATATTGTTACATGGGAAACAAGGTACCAGTAGATTCAGTAGATTCTCAACAAGACCAAGCATTCATGATATGCACACTCTTAAGGCTATGAAATTGGGCTATTAGTAAAAAAAAAAAGTAGAAAAGGGGGTGTTCACAATAATAGTAGCATCTACTGTTGACGCTACAAACTCAAAACTATTATGTTCAAACTGCTTTTTTAGCAATCCTATGAATCACTAAACTAGTATTTAGCTGTATAACCACAGTTTTTCATGATTTCTTCACATCTACGAGGCATTAATTTTGTTGGTTTGGAACCAAGATTTTGCACGTTTACTAGTGTGCTTGGGGTCATTGTCTTGTTGAAACACCCATTTCAAGGGCATGTCCTCTTCAGCATAAGGCAACATGACCTCTTCAAGTATTTTGACATATCCAAACTGATCCATGATACCTGGTATGCGATATCTAGACCCAACACCATAGTAGGAGAAACATGCCCATATCATGATGCTTGCACCACCATGCTTCACTGTCTTCACTGTGAACTGTGGCTTGAATTCAGAGTTTGGGGGTCATCTCACAAACTGTCTGTGGCCCTGGAACAATTTTACTCTCATCAGTCAGCAAAATATTCCTCCATTTCTCTTTAGGCCAGTTGATGTGTTCTTTGGCAAATTGTAACCTCTCCTGCACATGTCTTTTATTTAACAGAGGGACTTTGCAGGGGATTCTTGCAAATAAATTAGCTTCACACAGGCATCGGTAACTCCAGACTGTCTTTGATCATCCTGGAGCTGATCAATGGGTGAGCCTTTGCCATTCTGGTTATTCATCTATCTATTTTGACGGTTCTTTTCTGTTTTCTTCCACATGTCTCTGGTTTTATTTGTCCATTTTAAAGCATTGGAGATCATTGTAGATGAACAGCCTATAATTTTTTGCCCCTGCGTATACGTTTTCCCCTCTCCAATCAACTTTTTAATCAAACTATGCTGTTCTTCTGAACAATGTCTTGAACGTCCCATTTTCCTCAGGCTTTCAAAGAGAAAAGCATGTTCAACAGGTGCTGGCGTCATCCTTAAATATGGGACACCTGATCCACACCTGTTTGTTCCACAAAATTGATGAACTCACTGACTGAATGCCACACTACTATTATTGTGAACACCCCCTTTTCTACTTTTTTTTTTTACTAATAGCCCAATTTCATAGCCTTAAGAGTGTGCATATCATGAATGCTTGGTCTTGTTGGATTTGTGAGACTCTTCTGAATCTACTGGTATCTTGTTTACCATGTAACAATAAGAAATATACTCAAAACCTGGATTAATCTTTTTAGTCACATAGCACTACTATTATTCTGAACTCTACTGTACTTATACCCAATGTGGTGACAATCAGAACATGATGCAAAATTAAAAGTACATGTAAATCAATTCATCAAACAATAAAATTTAAAAGTACATGTAAATCAATTCATCAAACAATACTGAAAATGGTCAGAGAACTTAAAGATTGAGACTTGGTTTTTGGGGCGTTATTGGTCTGGCTTGTGTCTCATGGTTTGGAGATGGGAGTTAGACTGACTTTGAGTACAGTTGTTTAGGTTTTATGCCGCGTTCACACCAGACGCCGAGCAATGGCGGCGACATGTTGCCATGTAATCCCTATGGAAGGATGTATTGTGGCGCCACAATAGTTCAAGCCACGCAATGTGATGCGATGGACGTGAATAAAGCAGGCATTTGTCAATACAGAATATGTCATGTTCAGTTTGGTGTCTGCTGAACTACTTACTGTTTTCAGTTGGACACCGTCAGACTTCAGGTACTTGGTTTTTACTTCTTAACTGAGTCAAGTCCAATTGCAATATCATACATTTAACTGGAGGCAGAGGCGCCATTTACACCTGGCTCATTATCAGCCATTACTTATATGATCAAATTACTACCCTATCCAGACAAAGTATTGCTGAATGAGTCCAGGGAAGAAATATCATGAAGAAAACATCAGCTAAAATGTGTCCAGATATGAGCTAAAATAAACAGCATTTCAGGTCAAATGTATCCAGATATCAGATAAATAAACAGCATTTCAGCTAAATTATTATTATTATTATTATTATTAGTAGTAGTAGTAGTAGTAGTAGTAGTAGTAGTAGTATTAGTAGTAGTAGTAGTAGTATCCGATGAAGACTTCTTTCCAAAAGTTGGCAAACACCGCACAGAGGACGTTTATACATATATTGCGCAAAACAGGTGTTTCACATTAAACCTGATTTTGGTCCACACACAGAAAGTGTAAACTCAGCACAGAACAAACTTCCAGTTTTTTGCTGAGGGTAAAGTGGGTACAGAACAAACTTCCAGTTTTCACACATAGGCAGATACCAAATATATCGATCTGGTAGGGGGGTAATCTTAGTCAGTGACACGAGTTCACTGCTTTTCCGTAATATTCACTTCACCTGTTAGTGGTCACAAGGTTATGGCTGATCAGTGTATGTTTGAAGTCTGATATGCTGTGATCATCCGCTACAACAACTTAAACTTCATCCATTTCCAAATGTGCATGAATTGAACCATATGTAAAGATCATTAAATCCACCTTCTGTTGTAGCCTATTAATGTGTCACTGTGCTCTTGCTAAGGTTAAGTGTCCATTTCCCAGGAACGGTGTGTACACCACAATCATGACTTCTTGTAACTGCTAGCTATTTGCATGAGAAGACAGAACAACAGGATGGCACTGCGGTGATTCAACAGGGTGGATACTGAAAAATAGGGTGAACAATCAACTGCAAGGTCTTGTTTTTGGTTGTTCCAGTCTGAACCAGTTTAGCTACATGGCCTAACACAAACACCACTATACAATTCAGATCACATACCATTCACATGATATGTGTGGACTGTCCCGCTGTCGCTGTGAAACTAATAGGAACCGGTTGCGAGAATAGGTCCACCCATCGTAACGGGGAGGAAACTCCCACTTTCCATAAAAAGCCACTGTACTTATGTTTGAGGGTTTTCTTGAACCAGTTCCTGCGAGAGCTATGTTTACTAAGAACCCAGATCTGTTCTGACTTTACATGACATTTTGATAAATTGTTTTTTCTATATTTAAAGCGTAGATGTTCAAGCCATTTGTCTGGGACAGTTTCATCAAAGAACCGGGACATTAACAGGAATTTCAATCACATTTCAAGAACCAGTTACATATGAAAATTCAGTAATGTATATCTTCTATTATACATTCCAAATATAAGGTGGAACTCTACTAGTATATACTATGGTACATCTAAATATCTTATAAAAAAGAAAGAAGAAGAAGAGTAGAGCCACTTAGGTGCCTGGTCTTGAGAAGCAGGGATGGTAGGTTGAAAAGCTTTTTTATCCCATGGGAACTCTCCCTACCCACCTAAGTGGCTCAAGAATATAGACAGCATGTATATAAGTGACATTTACACAATCAGGGCAGTAAATAACATATACAAGAAATATATTTACTACATAATATTATAGGAGTTAGCTCCTGAATCCTAAGTGTTCATACAGGAGAAGATTGTAAAATCTGGTTATGTTATTATAGAAACAGAAGTTATGATGTAATATGTTTTAGGTTTCTATCTAAAGTTCACCCTGTTAGCTATATTATGGATTGCTACTAAGGAAGACAAATTCCGTACTCTACATACTTTCAAATGGAAACCCCAAATTTAGATACTATCTATTAAAACTGAAGAACCATTAAAAATCTACACCATGTAAAATAAAAGTGGAAATCTCAAAAGTAGGCTAACTATAGCCAGATGAGCTACTTTTAATTGCTAGGTTATGGATAGCTACTATACGTAGACAAATTCCATCTTCTACATGCTTTCTAATGGAAACGCCATACTTAGATACTATCTCTTGATAGCTATTTTTTTTTAATTGAAAAACCAATTTGTCATACAGAAACCCTTGTTTAACTAATCTACTAGTAAGTTTATGGTGTTTAGTGGAAAAACTTTGATAATTATCACAGATTTGACCAATTCTGACTAACTGGGAGGTGTAAACACCGTATTTAGGTTTACTCGGTAGTATTACTACTCATATAAGGAAATTTTACAACATGAAAGTCAAAATCATCCCATTTGTCAAAAACTGCTGTTCTAAACTGTCTACCGATAATGCTCAACTCTATATCTAAGTATGAACGTTTGTTATTGTTTTCTGTAGTCTTTTTAAGCTGTAATTCTCATGGATAAATATTAATGGGATATGTCTACATAGCAGAAAAGTGCAAATCCAGTTATTCCAATTCTTTTGTGTGATTGTTACATTTTGTCAAATGCTGCAAGTTTTTCTGACCAAACTGGAGTGAGTGAACACATTAGAGTAACTGTTTGCAATTGATGATCTTCTGCTGTGTACAGACTCAGTATGGATCAGGTGACAGGCTGGTTGTAAGCTGGAAATGTACAACACTTCTTTCCAAGTGTTCAAAAGCACCACTGTGTGTGAAATCAAACCTCCTGAGGGGCATCCTGCTAAACCTGTTTGAAATCGCCCTATGCTTTTATGGAGATCATTATCACAAATATTGCCTTTGACAGAATCAATGTCCTGTTTTGTGCTCGGCGGTGCCATATTGGCTAAATGTTGCATTCTTGCTTTGCGATTCCCTCTTTAAAGGTCCCTGCACGAAATAAAGCAGGAATGGAAAGTGGAGCAGGAAATTGAAAAGAGGGTTCCTGTTGTGCTGTGGAGTCAGCTGTGCGTGGTGCTATTTTATCTCAATGTGCCAGTTTCATGCACTCGCCACACTTTCTGATAATGCTCAAAGTCCTAAAGAGATTCTGGTCAGACACCGATGGTGCTTTCAACATCCACAAAACACCATTTGACCTCTTCGGCATTTATCAGGCTCAAGTTTTCTGCATCTCGGTAGCACTCCACAAGACATGCAGGCGAGTGTTCACTTCTATACAGTCAACATAACCTCATGACTGTCAAGCCGGGCGACAGCCTGGCACCAGGAGCGGTTGGACCTGCAATACAGACTCCCAGACTTGACTTAGGTGTAAGTAGGGTTGCCAACTCTCTGAAAAATAAATAAGGGACACCTCACCGCCAGGGCCGACCGGCCGACTGACCATTGCCTTCACCCTTCCCAACGTCTGTGTGAAACGATTTTTAACCATTTGACTGTTGACTTGACCCTGAATTTAGGTAGATGCATACATGCATTTGTTCTGATATGAACACGTGGAAAACAAATTATTATTTAGCAATTTATTTTTAGTGCAAAATAAATTTTCACTCACAATTTCAATATGAGCATTCTGTCTTCTTTAAAAATAAATCTCTGTAGTGCTATTGCTTAACTTAAAATTGTATAAATTAACAAAAAAAAACAATAGAAAATTTGCATCATCCAAAACAATGTAACAGTGCACATTTACACATTTAGTGTAATAAAAAGTGCAAAAAATAAAGTCTGAAAAGTAAACAATACTGTTGTCGCGCACCTTTTCCACCCAGCCATTTCCTTTTCTCATTCTCCCCTGTATGTTTGCATTCTTTTTTGTGTTTTTTTTTTTAGGAGGACGAGTAACGACGTTACAGACATTGCTGTCCATAGACATATCTGCAGTGCCAGTGTCGGTGTCTGTATCGATATGCCATGCTGCCATGCTGATTTGTTATTGTCGTCCAGCGACCGTCGTCGGCTCATGACGTCGGTATAAATAAACTGCTCTGAGAATAATACAAAATAAAACACTAAGACAAAACTAAACTGGAGCAGACTAAGAAACCAAAGTGGCTAAACAAATTAAAAATAAAACAGAGACTGAGATAACAAAACCTGACACTAAAGCACAACACATAATATAACAAATGAGAAGAACAAAATAAACAAGTGGTAAACAACGAAAACACAAACTGGCTGAACAAAACAAGAATGGAACTGGACAATGGCTAAAGTATAAAAATAGCAAAGAAACAAAGTGACAAAGCAAAATAGAACATAGAAGAAACACATGATGGAAATAAATCACTAATAAATCAAAGCAGGAACAGAAGATGCAGCAAAGAAAGGGGCAAAAAAGGGATCAAAGCCTGGATCAGGGCCAGTCATGACAATGACGCATTTTCTTTGATGTCATAATTAAAGATAAGCATGATATTTTGTGCATGTTTCTTCAAATTTTTGCATGCATGTGCAACATTCATGTCACATTGAACATTCAGAATTCACAATTGCATTATGGTTAAGGTTAGGATTAGAATAAAAATAATAAGTGAAAGATGAATTTCCCTGATTCGTTATCGAACAGAAAATCCATCATCTTGGTCATCATCACTGGCTGCCAGCTGACAAATAGGTGCATTATTTTTGGTAATTTTACTGTGAGTTTTTCATGCAGATATCCTGCTACAGTTCACTTTCTGAATTGAAATATGAATTGTAGTTACCACAGCCAGTTTTAATGTTATCTGCTGTGGACAATGTTGTGATTGTTCCCTTTGTTTGTTCCACCTGTGCAAAACTACATTGTTTTCAGTTTGTGCACAGTGCACTTGTTATTTGCGAGTTTATACAGCGACATGCAGCATACTGTGCATGTGGAAAGTATTCACAGTGCTTCAATTTATTCACATTTTGTTATGTTACAGCCTTATTCCAAAATTGAATAAATTCATTTTCCCCCTCAAAATTCTACTCACAAAACCCCATAATGACAACATGAAACATTAAAAAAAGTTGTTGTTTTTTTTTTTTTTTACATTTTTGCATCTTTATTAAAAATTAAAAAAAAAAAAACTAAGTAACGCACTCGGAATTATTCACACCCTTTGCTCAGTACTTTGTTGATGTACCATTGGCAGCAATTACAGCCTCAAGTCTTGAGGCTGGAAGAAAACTTTCCAGAAGGACATCCATCTCTGCAGCAATTCACCAATTAGGCCTGTATGGTAGAGTGGCCAGACAGAAGCCACTCCTTAGTAAAAGGCACATGGCAGCCCAACTGGAGTTTGCCAGAAGGCACCTGAAGGACTCTCAGACCATGAGAAACAAAAATCTCTGGACTGATGAGACACACATTGAACACTTTGGTGTGAATGCCAGCCATCATGTTGCCAGCCATTGGAGGAAATCAGGCACCACTTGTCACCTAGCTAAGACCATCCCTACAGTGAAGCATGGTGGTGGCAGCTTCATGCTGTGGGGATGTTTTTCAGCAGCAGAAACTGGGAGACTAGTCAGGATTGAGGGAAAGATGAATGCAACAATGTACAGAAACATCTTGGATGAAAACCTCCTCTAAAGTGCTCTTGACCAAAGACTGGGGTGACCGTTCATCTTTCAGTAGGACAGTGTCCCTAAGCACACAGCCAAGATATCAAAGGAGTGACTTCAGAACAACTCTGTGAATGTCCTTGAGTGGCCCAGCCAGAGCCCAGACCTGAATCTGATTGAACCTCTCTGGAGAGATCTGAAAATGGAGCTTGAGAGGTTCTGCAAAGAGAAATGGGCAAAACTGCCCAAAGACAGGTGCACCAAGCTTGGCATCATATTCAAGAAGACTTGAGGCTGTAATTGCTGCCAAAGGTGTGTCAACAAAGTATTGAGCAAAGGGTGTGAATACTTACGTGCATGTGATTTCTTAATTATTGATGAATCTAAATTATTTTATTAGTATTAATTAATTTAATTTTTAATAAATTTCAAAAAATTAAAACAAAAAAACTTAATTCATGTTGTCAGTGTGAGTAGAATTTTGAGGGGAAACTCCATTTTGAATTAAGGCTGTAACAACAAATTGTGGAAAAGTAAAGCACTGGGAATACTTTCCAGATGCACTATACATAGTCATTTTAAAAGCCCAATACAGTGACCAGAAACTGATCTACATTTCATAGTAGTGGACGTGAAGATTTTGCATCGCTATTTGAAAGATTGTTTCAGTTATCTGCTGCAATAATGTATGAGAACAGAAGGTTCCAGGTTGAATTCTTGCAAGTAAAACAAGTTTCAACTAGATTAAAGTTTTTTTGACATGCAGAGTTTCCAGGCAGATGATTTAGCAATAAAAAGTAGGGATGGTATGATACCATTTTTTCATGTTGGATACGATACCTATACTGGACCCTGCATAATCTACTGATACCAACACCAATCTGATTCTGTTTCCCTCGTCTTAAAACAACTGATCTGGCAATAAACACATTTGTCTGGATGTATTTTGACAACCAACTCATGGAACACAACATCAAATCAAACTGTGACACAAATATTCAACTACTAGGCGACATGGTGGCTTACTGGTTAGCACTGTAGCCTCACAGCTAGAAGATCCTGGGGTCCCCTCTCGCCTAGGCCTTTCTGGCTTCTTCCCACTTCCAAAGACATGCAGGTTAGGTGAAATGGGAACTTTGAAGCGTCTGTAGGCGAGTGTGAATGCGTTTCGTCTGTCTACCGGTATATGTGGCCCTGGGATAGATTGTTGTCTTGTCCAGTGTCCCCACCTCTGACCCTATGACTGATGGAATAGGCTCCAGCCCCCCATGACTCTTGATTGGAGTAAACGGGTATAGACAATAAATGAATGAATGTTCTACTACTCTAAAAGAAAACATACAGTAGTGTTCAGAATAATAGTAGTGCTATGTGACTAAAAAGATTAATCCAGGTTTTGAGTATATTTCTTATTGTTACATGGGAAACAAGGTACCAGTAGATTCAGTAGATTCTCACAAATCCAACAAGACCAAGTGTTCATGATATGCACACTCTTAAGGCTATGAAATTGGGCTATTAGTATAAAAAAGTAGAAAAGGGGGTGTTCACAATAATAGTAGCATCTGCTGTTGACGCTACAAACTCAAAACTATTATGTTCAAACTGCTTTTTTAGCAATCCTCTGAATCACTAAACTAGTATTTAGTTGTATAACCACAGTTTTTCATGATTTCTTCACATCTGCGAGACATTAATTTTGTTGGTTTGGAACCAAGATTTTGCTTGTGTACTAGTGTGCTTGGGGTCATTGTCTTGTTGAAACACCCATTTCAAGGGCATGTCCTCTTCAGCATAAGGCAACATGACCTCTTCAAGTATTTTGACATATCCAAACTGATCCATGATACCTGGTATGCGATATATAGGCCCAACACCATAGTAGGAGAAACATGCCCATATCATGATGCTTGCACCACCATGCTTCACTGTCTTCACTGTGAACTGTGGCTTGAATTCAGAGTTTGGGGGTCGTCTCACAAACTGTCTGCGGCCCTTGGACCCAAAAAGATCAGTTTTACTCTCATCAGTCCATAAAATATTCCTCCATTTCTCTTTAGGCCAGTTGATGTGTTCTTTGGCAAATTGTAACCTCTTCTGCACGTCTTTTATTTAACAGAGGGACTATGCGGGGGATTCTTGCAAATAAATTAGCTTCACACAGGCGTCTTCTAACTGTTACAGCACTTACAGGTAACTCCAGACTGTCTTTGATCATCCTGGAGCTGATCAATGGGTGAGCCTTTGCCATTCTGGTTATTCTTCTATCCATTTTGATGGTTGTTTTCCATTTTCTTCCACGCATCTCTGTTTTTTTTTGTTTTTTTTTTGTCCATTTTAAAGCATTGGAGATCATTGTAGATGAACAGCCTATAATTTTTTTGCACCTGTGTATACGTTTTCCCCTCTCCAATCAACTTTTTAATCAAAGTACGCTGTTCTTCTGAACAATGTCTTGAACGTCCCATTTTCCTCAGGCTTTCAAAGAGAAAAGCATGTTCAACAGGTGCTGGCTTCATCCTTAAATATGGGACACCTGATCCACACCTGTTTGTTCCACAAAACTGACGAACTCATTGACTGAATGCCACACTACTATTATTGTGAACACCCCCTTTTCTACTTTTTTTTTTTATTAATAGCCCAATTTCATAGCCTTAAGAGTGTACATATCATGAACACTTGGTCTTGTTGGATTTGTGAGAATCTACTGAATCTACTGGTACCTTGTTTCCCATGTAACAATACGAAATATCCTCAAAACCTGGATTAATCTTATTAGTCACATAGCACTACTATTATTCTGAACACTACTGTACATAACCCATAACATGACTCAGATTCAAAACAATACTGCTGTGAAATAGCAGTCCAGGGGGTGGTGGCAAAACGGTTAATTGCACTTGTTTGCAGAGCAGGAGGTTTCTAGTTCAAGGCCACCCCTGCCCACTCACCACTCACGAAAGGCATCCGACATCAATCAATCAATCAATTTTTTTATATAGCGCCAAATCACAACAAACAGTTGCCCCAAGGCGCTTTATATTGTAAGGCAAGGCCATACAATAATTATGTAAAACCCCAACGGTCAAAACGACCCCCTGTGAGCAAGCACTTGGCTACAGTGGGAAGGAAAAACTCCCTTTTAACAGGAAGAAACCTCCAGCAGAACCAGGCTCAGGGAGGGGCAGTCTTCTGCTGGGACTGGTTGGGGCTGAGGGAGAGAACCAGGAAAAAGACATGCTGTGGAGGGGAGCAGAGATCGATCACTAATGACTAAGTGCAGAGTGGTGCATACAGAGCAAAAAGAGAAAGAAACAGTGCATCATGGGAACCCCCCAGCAGTCTACGTCTATAGCAGCATAACTAAGGGATGGTTCAGGGTCACCTGATCCAGCCCTAACTATAAGCTTTAGCAAAAAGGAAAGTTTTAAGCCTAATCTTAAAAGTAGAGAGGGTGTCTGTCTCCCTGATCTGAATTGGGAGCTGGTTCCACATGCATGGGCATCGGATTTGCTGTGGCAACCCTGAGTGTGGGGAAAAAAGGGAGACGCTAAAGGAAGTTATGTATTGATCTAAAATAGCACCTAATAAAAACAAAATTAAAAATCACAAAATCATTGAAAGTATGTGTCCCCATCCACCATAAACGTGTTGTGCTACAGCAGCAGGCTGTGGCGAATAGAAAGCTAACACATATACAAACGTAACAGAGAACTAATTATAATGGAAATTAAAATTGTCAGTGCTTAAACTCTCAGTTGTAATTATCAAGCCCAGCGTGCACGGTCTGTAAGTAGCAAGTATAAATGCACTCATTTGTGCAGCCACGGGCCTGTTAGTGGAAAAATGAGCAGTGATCAGATGCATTGCTATTGTGTGGCAGCAGAATGTTATGGCACCATAAACCAGCAAAACCTACTCAAAAGTAGAGGGAAGAGTTTTCTGCTATTTACAAGGTGCAATACTGAGATAGCCAGGTTTATGTTCCATGTTCACCCAGCTGGTACACACAAAAATGTGCACTAGTGCAACACACAACAGCAAAACTGAATTTAAACCAAAGTTAACAATGAAATAAAAATAAAAACTACATTTAAAAAACTTTGATAACAGTAGATTATACCTTACTGTTTTTGTTTTCCTTGGCATGACTGTCAGTCAGCACCAAAGTCAGGTTGGCCAGTCCAGGTGTCCAGGTGCAGTTGGATTCGGGGGCATTGACTGAGCCTGGCGGGATATGTAGGAGATTAGATGTTTGGAGGAGATGTATGGAGGAGGATGAGGAGGTGGTGTTGTAGGAGGTGCTCAAATGCTTCACCCTCAGGATCTGTGGTGGATGACTGCTCCTCCTGGACATTGTTCTTATGTTGACATGTTACTTATATAATCATTTTCAAAAAGTCTTGTAATTGTGATGTGTCCCTGTTTCGGTGAGGCCCTGAAGATATGGAACCGGATGCCAGTGCTGACCACAAACCGTCAGAGAAGGAGACTAAACTGTTTGTTAGAAGGTTGTGCAATTTTGAAATGTGCAAACATTCTTGTGGTATAACCACATGATGTGACTTGCTGACAGTTCTTCAGTTAGCAGTTGTTGCCCAAAAACAATTTTGTATCAGTTCAAGACAGACTTCACAGCACGTGTGGGCAGGACCATGCCACGAAATAGAGGGATCAAGACCACCCAGATGAAGGACAATGCCAAAGATTAGCAGAAAAACGTTGTAGTAGCATAAGGGTATAAATACAAAGCCAGCCCACTGTTCGGGGTTCCTCCTTGCTGTCAGCTTGCTGGAACACCAGATTGCTGGTTGGAAGGTTGCAGCTCCTGGGACCCTCAGAACTTCTGGGTATGCTTTTGTTTATCTCACTCATTCTGTAAAACTTGTATTCTGTCAAATTGTGTGACATTAAAATTATGTTTAATAAATCTCTGAGTGGTGGTCTAGCCCTCAGAGTAATTGTGTTCAAATTTAAATAACTGGTCAAAACCTTTTTCAAATCAACGGACACGCCGGATAAGAGAGACGGGAGAGCGAGGTCACTGGAGACACCAGAATTATCCCAAGACCACAAAATACTATTTCATGGCCGTGGCCATGATTTATTTAATTTTTTTACCATGTCATGTCCGGGGCTCTGTGTGGTGGAATACTGAAATACGTATGAATTTGTTTAGGTGATATGCGGACAGTTTTTAGACAAAAGGTCAAGTGGGAGGGGGAAGTGTTGGCTTTTTAAATACCTTAAAGACACTGGCTGGACTCATCGAGAGGATTTAGTACTGCTATAACAGACTGATGCAGAAGGTGGCAGTTATGCAACAATAAGGATGCTTGCTGCCGTTATCCACCATAGAAGAAGAGAGGTCCACTTAATTTGTTCACACGGGTACGTTTTGAAGATGTAGTGCATTTTGGCATTTACAAAATGCCACAAAAACCCATTAAATAAATAAAACTGAATAAAAGTACTTAATTTACTCATATTTGTAGTCAGTCTGGGTAAATTGTGGGACTCATTGATTGTTCAGCTAAGACTAAGATAACGTTAGCCGATTAAACCGGTGCACTAAACACCATAGAAGAAGAGAGGGTGCACTTGATTTTATTCACGAGCATGTTTGGAGAAGCAATGCATTTCCCAAGCGGGCCAATCTTGTAATGAAAATGAAGGCTTAAAAATAGATTTTGAAAATTAATTCCCAAAATTTTCATAATAGAAGATGCACATCATCATGACAT
Organism: Thalassophryne amazonica; assembly: GCF_902500255.1. Lineage (NCBI taxonomy): Eukaryota > Metazoa > Chordata > Actinopteri > Batrachoidiformes > Batrachoididae > Thalassophryne > Thalassophryne amazonica. Next base: position 53,587,885 of record NC_047116.1, read on the forward strand.
GCGCACGCCATATCCGAAAGCTGAGGCCGATCTGACAGAGAGATATGCGAGCCTCATACTCGCACTCACACAGACATTTCTTGCTTTATAGATAAGAAAGATAATGCTATAATAATTTTAAGCCATTTAAAGTTTGCTGACACTTATGCCATTTTTACTAAAAATGCAACAGCACACCTGCGCTTGTAACCACATCATTTCAAAGTTGCTGTGACGCTCTGCTCACAGTGGTTCTTCACACAAGTCTGGCACTTTGGATTGTTAGAGAATCCTAATTAGGTCTGGCTGTCTGGTGTGTCACCAGTCGCCGGGAAACAATTAGTGACAGTCGCACATGACAGGATGTAGTCGCTTTCTCTATCTCACTGTGTAAAACCGATACATCTGAACAAGCTTTCAACAGCAATGGAATGAACAGCAGCTCAGTTAGTTCCAGGTGATTAAGTGGAATAAATGATTTTGGCACAACATCCCATTTGTTGTGCTTTTACACAAATGACAATGTATTCAAATTAATTTCTAGAATTTGTTGTAAATCCCCAGAAATCATGGTCATGGTCTTTTCCTTTTCTTTCTTTCTTTTTTTTTTTTGCCATTTGGATGCTTTAATTTGAGTTAACAGCAGTGATGCAACAGAAAATCTAAGGTTTTACAAGTCAAGTCTGGGAGCATCCACTGGCACTGCATTTTGCCACATCCACAACACCACAGAATTGCCTTTGGTCCTGGATGACAACCACCCAGGCAGACAAGCAGTCCATTCTCACATCTCTAAAATAACTGTCTATCTGGCTCAGCCAGTTGAAACATGGTTGTCCACTTGGCCTTCGTAAGCTACTGCCATCCTCAACCCTCAAACAAAGAGAAACACACCACACGGCCACGAGGCTGAACCTGACGTTGCCTTACAATGCAAGAGGTAAATGAGGTGTTTTCAAGCACAACCAATCACATCTAAAGGAATCATACAGTTCAAAGTCTCATTGTCACTCATCTTGAAATAAGGGGGACCATTGAAATGGACTGCCTGCATCCGTCTGTCATCCTTGCATGTGTCGCATTTTGAGAACCCTAGATTTCCCTGTTGCCCCTTTCTGAGACATTACTTACCTGTATCATATTGTAAATAGGCACAAATGTGGCATCTACAGATATCAATTCAAAGATGGTGCTGGGTATGGCTGCCTCTGTGTTTTGGTGCACACTCTTTAGTTTGTTTTTGTATGGTACTTTTGTGATTTGGAACAGTTCCCGGATCTCTTTCACCCATGAAGAGCTCACGAACATCGGGGAACAACGCCAGTGGATTTGTTTCCCGTTTTCTTAAGCCTTCAGTGGATTTATTGGGCATCTTGGCCAAAGATGCCCTCACCCTGGCCTTTGCAGTGAAAAGCCCGGAAGAGAGGGAGGCGTGCCGGTGCGCTTCTGCAGCTTCACTGACACGGCCACTGCACAGGTATATTCCTCTCCGATGTGTGCTTTCTGCTAAATAAAATGGACAAACTCCAGATATTGGTGGGGGAAAGCAGAACTTTTGCTACATCTGAAGTTTTATGCTTCACAGACATGTGGATTGTGGATTGATTCCGAACTCTGCACTACAGCTGGAAGGCTTTCAAATTTTCAGAGCAGACTGAGGAACGCAGGCCTCTTCTGCAAAACGAAGGCTAGTGGAATCTGTTTTTATGCCAACAGTGGCTAGTGTAACAATGTGACAGTGATCCAACAGCACTGCTCTCCTGATCTAGAAACTTTTTTTATTAATTGCAAACGTTCCACTCGCCCCATGAGTTCACCTCATTCAATGTGGTCAGTGTTTACATTCCACCACAGGCCAACGTGCAGGAGGCACAATGCACGCTCACCATCCAGATACTGTGTGTGGAGCAGACTAATTCGGACTCTTTAGTTATTGTCCTCTGTGACTTTAACAAAGGTAACCTCTCCCACGAACTCCCCAAATATAGACAGCTTATTAAATGTCCAACCAGAGAGGAGAGAACTCTGGACCACTGTTACACAACTATGAACAATGCTTATCATGCCATTCCCTGCGCCACTCTGACCATATCATGGTCCACCTGATTCCTACATACAGGCAGAAACTAAAGCTCTGCAACCCTGAAGTGAGGACAGCTAAACAATGGAGCAGCGAGGCTGTGGAGGATCTTCAGGCATTTAGAAAACATGGACTGGGATGTGTTCAAGACTGTCACCAACAGTCTGGATCAGTACACAGTGGTTGTAACCTCATACATCAGCTTCTGTGAGGACTGCTGCATACCATCACGCACCACGGTGAGGTATAATAACAACAAACCCTGGTTTAGTCCTAAACTCAGACAGTTGAGGCTGCAGGAGGAGGAGGCTTTCAGGAGTGAGGACAAGGTCAGGTTTAAAGAGTCAAAGTACAGGTTTGGGAAGGCGGTTAGGGAAACTAAATGGCAGTACAGTGAGAAACGTCAACACCAGTTCTCAGCCAGTGACCGTATTTCTGTCTGGAAGGGGCTCAGACAGATCACCAACTGCAAACCTAACATTTCCCACTCTGTCATTGACCATCATCTGGCCAAGTTCTGCACACAACTGCTCACAGCAAGGACCCCCACCTCCCCCCCCCCCCCCCCCATGCCTCTCTCCATCATGAGAGGGATGTCAGCAGGCTCTTAAAGAGACAGGGCCCAGAAAAGCAGCCGGACCTGACACTGTCTCTCCATCCATACTGAAGAACTGTCCATGGTGTTCACAGACATCTTCAACATCTCGCTGGAGACATGCCAGGTGCCAGCATGCTTCAAGGCCTCTACCATCATCCCCTTCCCCCCAAAACAAAGAACTACAGGACTTAATGACTACAGACACGTCGCCCTGACTTCTGTGGTGATGACTTCTTTAAAACTGTTTTTCTTAATCGTATGTTATTTTAATTGTGTGAATTTAATTTTAATTGTTGTGTAACTTTATCTGCTTCTTGGCCAGTACTCCCTTGTAAAAGAGGTTTTTAATCTCAGTGGGACTTTCCTGATGAAATAATGGTTACATAAAATAAATTAAATTAAAAAAAAATCAAGCGCCTTGTCCGTACATACCTCAAGGTCATCACTGACCCACTTCTGGATTTCTTGCAGTTTGCCTGCAGAGCCAACAGGTCTGTAGATGCTGTCAACATGGCCGTCCACTTCATCCTCCAGCATCTGGACTGCCCAGGAACCTATGTCAGGACTCTGTTTGTGGGCTTCAGCTCTGCTTTCAACATGATCATCCCAGCCCTGCTGCACGCCAATCTCTTTCATCTTGGTGTGCTCGACTCCACCTGCAGGTGGATCACTGACTTCCTGTCCAACAGGAGGCAGCATGTAAAGCTGGGAGGGCATGTCTTCGACACATGATTCATCAGCACCGGATCCCTCCAAGGCTGCATTCTTTCCCCTCAACTCTTCTCCCTGTACACCAACAGCTGCACCTCCAGTCACCAGTGTGTGAAGCACCTGAAGCTTGTGGACGATACAACCCTCATTGGACTCATCTCTGATGAGGACAAGTCGGCCTACAGATGTGAGATTGACCACCTGATGTCCAGGTGCAGACAGAACAGTCTGGAGCTTAATGCCCTCAAGACAGTAGAGATGGTTGTTGATTTCAGAAAGAACTCAGTTCTGCCTGCCCCCATCACCCTGAGTGACTCCCCAGTCACCATTGTGGAGTTGTTCCACTACCTGGGGATCACCATCACCCAGAATCTCAAGTGGGAGCTGAACGTCAGCTCTCTCATCAACAGAGCACAGCAGAAGATATACTTTCTGCTGCAACTGAGGAAGTTCAACCTGCCAAAAACAATGATGGTGAACTTCTACACTGCAGTCATTGAGTCCATCCTCTGCTCTTCCATCACAAGGTGATCGATTGCAGTCTGCCATCCCTACAGGACCCGGATGCCTCCAGGGCCCTGGGGTGAGCAAGGCAGATTCTGGCTGACCCCTTCCACAAAAGTCACAAACTGTTTGCTATTAATATATTAATTATTAATATATTTTTAACGACTAAAACACGTTTCAGTCGTTAAAAATATAATCATTTTCATCATCATTATTATTAGGGATCCAAGCTCCAAAGGGGTAAAGACCCCTATTGGAATTGTTGTTGTTTGTAAAAAGATGTCATTAAAAAGTCTTCCACAGTGGATCTCTACTCTATCGGGGGGAAGGGGCAGGGCCTTTTTTTCCTCCCTCTGGCTCTGCCCTTGTGCATTATGCAATTTGTTCTTGTTGCTGTCCATTCGGCTGCTCCCATATGTTCGGGGTCGCCACAGTGGATACAACCAGATCCGCATTGGTATTTGGCACAAGTTTCACACCGGAAGCCCTTCCTAACACAACTCCAGTTCCACCTGGAGAAACACACACAGCCCCTAGTGTTCTGAAGAGGTCTCCCATCCAAGTACTAACCAGGCCCCACACTGCTTAGATTCCAAGATCAGATGGGATCAGGTTTACACAGAGCAGACTGGCCTATACATTATGCGAGTAAACGGGAGATAAACATTTGAGGGCGATGAAAAACATACATTTTTTTGTGGAACTCACTAAATGATTAGACTGGAGGAAGGCACTCCATCCATCAGAAACAGACGTGCACTGTTTAAAGAGCAGACACCGGATTTATAACTCAGTGACATTCATGTCTCTGGGTTCTCAGCCTTTGAGTGATTGAGAGACACCTGGTAAGAGTTTAAGGCGTAATGATGTTGCTGAACAGAGGTGTTTGGCAACACCGATGTCTTTGCAGGAGAGTGAAGGTCCAAGCCGTTAGGGTCCTGGGGCCTCATTTATCAAACTGTGCGTAGAAAAGGTTCTAAATTCTGTTGTAAGAATGAAACTTAGAATGTGTGTAAGTACAAAAAAATCTGTATTTATCAAACATGTGTGACTCCGGTCATATGCACACTTGTAAGTATTCAATGGTGATAAATCCCACCTGTTCTTAAGTACCATGCTCGTGCATGGTTAGGGTCATTTGCATTCAGAAATGCCTCCAATTGACCATATATGGCAGTGACACTGCCTTTAAAAAAATGTGAATGGATTTTTTCCCCCCACCCCGAAATCATGGCAAAGAGGAAGAGGAATTTCACCAACACGGAGATTGATGTACTTGTGGGAGAGGTTGAAACAAACCAAAAAATTCTGTTTGGAACACTTAATGCAGGTGTGACCAAAAAAGAAAAAAATGCTATGTGGGAGAAAGTAGCAGCTGCTGTGAATTCCGTTGGGTCAGAGGAAAGATCACTCCCAGAAGTAAAAAAAGAAATGGTTTGACATTAAAATCCGTGCCAAAAAATGCATCACAGCCCACAGACAGGCAATATCTGCAACTGGAGGAGGACAAGCAACAACCCAGCTGTCACCCATGGACACCCGTATTACCAGCATCATCGGAGACACAGCACTATGTGACATTGTTCCTGATGAAGACACAGACGTTCTCCTATCACAACCAGCTGTACCATCGACCAGTCACACTGCAGGTAAAATAAAACGCTGAGCTAAGGTGTTTCATGAACATTTATTTAGACAGTTTAATTTGTGAAGTTTAATGACTATAAACGTGACAATAATGTGATGTTTCTTCAATAACTCAGAAACTCAAGTCAGTACCGCCTGCCCTCAGGAGTCGGAGGCAGTGGAGGAGCTGGGGGAGTTGGAGGAACAGGAGAAGCTGGGGCCATCCAAAACCCAGTCGGTACGTCCTGGGGGGGCGCGGGTGCTGACGGAAGCAGTGCTACAAAATCAACAAAACACCACCAATTCCATAAATGCAATAAAGGATCAGCTCACAAACATTTCAAATACATTACTGCAAATAAACGAGTCACTGAAACAGATTGCTGCATGCGCATTGCATGTTAAATAAATAAACTTTAAAATGTTGAATGATGTCGATTATTTTTCCATGCACGCTTTCAATCTTGAATTTTTCACTTTTCAAAGATCGATTAACAGGCAGATTTACCTAAAATCTCTGTATGATCCTCTCTCTTGTTTGACTGGCAGTGGCATTAGGGGGTGGGAAAGGCTCTGCGTTGGGCATGGGCTCATCTGCTCTGGGGGGGGGTTCCTGTAGAGGGACGCCTTGTCTGATGGCTACATCATGAAGCACACAGCAAGCCAAGATGATGTGGCAGACTTTTTGAGGTGTATACTGAAGTGCCAACTTTAAACGGCCTATTGCCTATCCCCAATCACCTATAGAGATGTTTTAATAAACCATACGAAGCCCAGAAAATAATTTCAAAGTGTTTTAACACTCACCAATAAGCCAGCCATCATCAACAGCTCCTGCTTGGAGGTGCACACCGACAGAGCTGTTCTGCAGAATGAATGAGTCGTGCGTTCCTCCAGGCCACCGGGCAACAACATTTAACAGAGACATAGTTGAATTGCAGTCTGTTTGAATGAAACCCTTTTTCCTGTTCACCTAACTGAATTCATTGTGTGAGGGTGCTTTTATTGCGATTTGGGTGCAATCTATGGCTCCAATTATGTTTGGGAATCTAGTGATGGCGTGAAATCCTCGTTTAATTTCGGCTTGTTGATGATGTCTGTATGGGAACTGGATGTAAATTGGGGCCAGAGAAATTATTGCATCCAACACTGCCGGCATGAGTCTGCTTAGTGTTGGTTGCTGCGTATGTCTCCAATCTCTCGCTGAAATGTTCCAGTGGTCAAAAATCCCAGGGTGGACAGGAGCTGCATGTGCACTGGGATGGCTTTGGTGCATTTTGTCTCTCGCTCCAACATGGCTGTAAATCACAGCATAAATCCATCAATATATTTTTGGGGAAGCAATACCTGCTGAGAAGCCACTCTGTGCTCTCACTGAACAGATCAGCACGCTCTTTGAAAAAGCACTCCCTGCGCAGCGTATGGTTCTCCAAATCTTCCAATCGAGCGAGATAAGCCAAGGTACTTGTATTTCAGATTTTCTTTTCAGGTTGTGCTGTCACAGCTGTCTTTTATAGGTTGTCACATCAATCATTTGAAATGTCTGCTAAATGACTAATTGAGAATTTTTATTAATTAAAGGAAAAAGGGAACATGATTGCTGAACACCGTGACTCCATTAATGGGTTCTATTTGTAGTTTCACTATTCTACCACTAGATTTTGTGTCTACACATGGTCAGAGCTGGGCTTAAATTTATACACGTTCCTAAGCATATGTACAAGTTGATAAATTCCATACTTTGCATGGAAATGTTCTTATGGACTCATTACCCACCCATCTGTGCGTACGCATTGTTGATAAATGAGACCCCTGGTGCTTCCTGTCTTAATGTATGGTTGTGAGACTTGGATGCTAATCAGTGATCTACATCATGTCTTTTGGTACTATGTCTCTTTGGAGAATCCTTGGGTACTGCTGGAATGACTTTGTGTCAAATGAGTGGTTACTTGGCTGGTTTTCACATTCTATGTTTGAGTTCTCTCTGCAGTCCATTGCAGGTGGGTTGCATGTATGGAGCTGTTAGACACCACTCAAGTCAATGCTTCCTTTTCCACGAGCTCCATAGCAGTACATCTCAGTTGTAGCACTACGTACCCCTATCAGTCAATCAATTTTATTTATATAGCGCCAAATCACAACAAACAGTTGCCCCAAGGCACTTTATATTGTAAGGCAAGGCCATACAATAATTACGTAAAAACCCCAACGGTCAAAATGACCCCCTGTGAGCAAGCACTTGGCGACAGTGGGAAGGAAAAACTCCCTTTTAACAGGAAGAAACCTCCAGCAGAACCAGGCTCAGGGAGGGGCAGTCTTCTGCTGGGACTGGTTGGGGCTGAGGGAGAGAACCAGGAAAAAGACATGCTGTGGAGGGGAGCAGAGATCAATCACTAATGATTAAATGCAGAGTGGTGCATACAGAGCAAAAGGAGAAAGAAACACTCAGTGCATAATGGGAACCCCCCAGCAGTCTAAGTCTATAGCAGCATAACTAAGGGATGGTTCAGGGTCACCTGATCCAGCCCTAACTATAAGCTTTAGCAAAAAGGAAAGTTTTAAGCCTAATCTTAAAAGTAGAGAGGGTGTCTGTCTCCCTGATCTGAATTGGGAGCTGGTTCCACAGGAGAGGAGCCTGAAAGCTGAAGGCTCTGCCTCCCATTCTACTCTTACAAACCCTAGGAACTACAAGTAAGCCTGCAGTCTGAGAGCGAAGCGCTCTATTGGGGTGATATGGTACTATGAGGTCCTTAAGATAAGATGGGACCTGATTATTCAAAACCTTATAAGTAAGAAGAATAATTTTAAATTCTATTCTAGAATTAACAGGAAGCCAATGAAGAGAGGCCAATATGGGTGAGATATGCTCTCTCCTTCTAGTCCCTGTTAGTACTCTAGCTGCAGCATTTTGAATTAACTGAAGGCTTTTCAGGGAACTTTTAGGACAACCTGATAATAATGAATTACAATAGTCCAGCCTAGAGGAAATAAATGCATGAATTAGTTTTTCAGCATCACTCTGAGACAAGACCTTTCTAATTTTAGAGATATTGCGTAAATGCAAAAAAGCAGTCCTACATATATTGTTTAATATGCGCATTGAATGACATATCCTGATCAATAATGACTCCAAGATTTCTCACAGTATTACTAGAGGTCAGGGTAATGCCATCCAGAGTAAGGATCTGGTTAGACACCATGTTTCTAAGATTTGTGGGGCCAAGTACAATAACTTCAGTTTTATCTGAGTTTAAAAGCAGGAAATTAGAGGTCATCCATGTCTTTATGTCTGTAAGACAATCCTACAATTTAGCTAATTGGTGTGTGTCCTCTGGCTTCATGGATAGATAAAGCTGGGTATCATCTGCGTAACAATGAAAATTTAAGCAATGCCGTCTAATAATACTGCCTAAGGGAAGCATGTATAAAGTGAATAAAATTGGTCCTAGCACAGAACCTTGTGGAACTCCATAATTAACCTTAGTCTGTGAAGAAGATTCCCCATTTACATGAACAAATTGTAATCTATTAGATAAATATGATTCAAACCACCGCAGCACAGTGCCTTTAATACCTATGGCATGCTCTAATCACTGTAATAAAATTTTATGGTCAACAGTATCAAAAGCAGCACTGAGGTCTAACAGAACAAGCACAGAGATGAGTCCACTGCCTGAGGCCATAAGAAGATCATTTGTAACCTTCACTAATGCTGTTTCTGTACTATGATGAATTCTAAAACCTGACTGAAACTCTTCAAATAGACCATTCCTCTGCAGATGATCAGTTAGCTGTTTTACAACTACCCTTTCAAGAATTTTTGAGAGAAAAGGAAGGTTGGAGATTGGCCTATAATTAGCTAAGATAGCTGGGTCAAGTGATGGCTTTTTAAGTAATGGTTTAATTACTGCCACCTTAAAAGCCTGTGGTACATAGCCCTGTATTCATAAATATTATTAGCACAGTGCACTTAACCCACTGTAAAATTAAAAAAAGTTGGAAAAATACCTGGGGCACAACAATGTTGGCTCAAAGTGGTGGTTGAATAGCTGCTTCTTTATTTCACAGACAACTGTACATTAAACAGCAGTTCTTCTGCTTATAATCTTAGCCACAAATACTTGTGTAGAACATATCAAAAATGCGGCAAAGATGGACACATGACGCAACACAAATATAGCATGTGGAAAACTGGCCATCACCTGCATCGTGAAGGAGCATCAGCTCAGACGTTTTGGCCATGTGGCACATGTCTTTATGCATGATCATAGGTACAGTTGTATGCAAAGGTTTGGGCACCCCTGATAATTTTCATGATTTTCCTTTATAAATCATTGGTTGTCTGGATCAGAAATTTCACTTAAATATATCATATAGCAGACAAACACACTGAACACACTATTTGAGAAGTGAAATGAAGTTTCTAGTATTTACAAGTGTGCAATAATTATTTAAACAAAATTAGGCAGGTGCATGAATTTGGGCACCCTTGTCATTTTATTGATTTGAATACATTTAGCACTAATTATTGGAACACAAAATTTGACCTCCTTACACAGGTGGATCCAATCACGAGAAAGGGTATTTAAGGTGGCCATGTGCAAATGTTTCCCCTCTTTGCATCTCTTCTAATGAGCGGCAACATGGGAGCCTCTAAACACCTCTCAAATGACCTGAAAACAAAGACTGTTCAACATCATGGTTTAGGGGAAAGATATAAAAACCTATCTCAGAGATTTCAGCTGTAAGTTTCCACTATGAAGAACATAGAGAGGAAATGGAAGACCACAGGCACAGTACTAGTTAGGGCCCAAAGTGGCAGGCCAAGAAATATCTTGGATAAGCTGAAGCGAAGGATGTTGAGAATAGTCATAGCAACCCACAGACCTGCTCCAAAGTCCTACAACATGATCTTTCTGCAGATAGTGTCTCTGTGCATCGTTCAAACTATATTGCGCACTTTGAAAAAGGAGATGCTGTAATGCAGAGGAAGCCTTTTCTGCATACACGCCACAAACAGAGTTGCTTGAGGTATGCTAAAGCAGATTTGGACAAGACAGATTAATTTTGGAATAAGGTGCTGTGGACTGATGAAACTAAAATTGAGTTATTTGGACATACCGGGGGAGGGGGGGGATGCAAGGCTGAAAAAGAACACAGGATTCCAAGAAAAACGCTTGCTACCTATAGTAAAATTTGGAGGTGGTTCCATTATGCTGTGTGGCTGTGTGGCCAGTGCAGGTACTGGGAATCTTGTTAAAGTTGAGGGTCACATGGATTCCAGTCAATATCAGCAGATTCTTGAGAGCAATGTTCATGAATCAGTGACAAAGTTGAAGTTGCACCGGGGCTGGATATTTCAACAAGACACTGACCCTAAACATTGCTCAAAATCTACTAAGGCATTCATGCAGAGGAACAAGTACAGCATTCTGGAATGGCCATCTCAGTCCCCAGACCTGAATATTATTGAAAATCTGTGGTGTGATTTTAAGCGGGCTGTCCATGCTTAGAAACCAACAAATCTGAGATGTTTTGTAAAGAAGAATGGTCCAAAATACCTTCAGCCAGAATCCAGACTCTCATTGGAAGCTATAGGAAGCATTTAGATATTGATGTATTTTTTTCTGTTGGGGTGCCCAAATTTATGCACCTGCCTAATTTGATTTATTGACTGATTTATAAAGGAAAATCATGAAAATTATCAGGGGTGCCCAAACATTTGCATACAACTGTAACTCCTCTGTTTGTGGATAATACGAGCGAAGCGACACGCAGCAGTGCGACGCTCACTCATGATACAGGGAGTCCCAAACAGGAAGCGCCAAATTTTGAGTCCACAGCAAAACAGAAAATGTCAAATGTTGAACACTTCCTAGCATGTGTGGAGCTACAGTGGAGGCCAGGGTTGCACTGGACTCCCCTGAAATCTGATTGGACATAGATGATTGACATGTCACAGTAATGCATGTCTGGTTGAAAAGAGCTACATTTTGAAATCAGTGACACATATTGACTGCTATGCCCCTCCTGTACAGTAGTGAGTGCTGTGTATCACAAAAAGTTCTAATCCACCTTAGCAAGAAAAATGTTTGTCTTAGATTTGAACTGAACACGTTTGAACCACAGACTAATAATGCCACCAAAGTTATATTGGTGAGTAAATGACTGTATTTTATGCCAGAATTGAGGTCCAGGTGGTTGAAAGTGGCATTTCTCCTTTAATTCAGGCCACTTATATATGGGTGTGTCTCCAGTGATTTTTAAACGAGCAGGCAGCTGTTGATTCATGAGATATAATGTGAAGACGTTCAGGCTGAAAGAAATACAGGTAAATTACTCCTCCTCTGTTCTGTATAAAACCTGTGTAACCTCTTAATTTTGCTCTCTGAAGAACATATTTTTTAAATAACCTCTTAATTTTGTTGTCTGAGTGACACACCAGTGACACAACTTTAGATAAATAAATCTGAAGTTATCTTCCTTAAACTCAAACTGAAAGCAAATCTCTATCACTTGATACAAATTAATTAAAAATATAAAATCCAGCTTCCCGATGAAGTGGTGTAGAGGAGGATTTTCTTAAAAGAAGACCGATAGCTCAGCTATACAGTAATTTCCCAGAAAGTACATCTGAGATGGAAGCCTAGATTTGATGTTTTGTTGAAAGAAACTTGTATTTCTTCGTAATTGATGTAAATAAAGTCCAAGACATATTCAGTGACTTGGAAATGTTCATGTTTCCATCCCCTGACTTGTCTGAAAAAAAAACTGGCAATAACGCTGATTATTATTTACAGGTTTTATCAAGTTTTAGAGACTTGCTTTCAGTCTGAGTTTGAGGAAGATCATTTTAGAAATGTTTATTCTTTATATATATATATATATCTTGTATTTGAAATGGCATAAACAAAGTGTTTCAATACTTTTCGAGGGCACTGTATCCTAAACTTATTGAAGCAGCAGGACCTTCGTGGCCGGGACGACGGTGGGGATCGAACCCATGCGGCTCGCACAAAAGACCATTCCTCTACCAGGTCAGCCAAAGGGGAACTCCCCGTTAGCCAAGCTAGCGGGAATGTCTTTTCAATTGGGACCCGGGACTTTCATCCCGCTACATTATGATGAATGCAAAATGAGTGAATTACTGTTTTGTGAATTTTGTGAATTACTGTTTTGTTTAAGAATGTTTAATTTTCACTGTTGCTGCACTTTGTGTGAAATCATAGTCATATCGTATATCATAATGATATGACCATATTGAGATACAATAATTTGGCCATATTGTACAGTCCTACTCTCAGCTAGCTGAAAACGTTGAATATTAATTTACATCTACATAAAAAAAAATGCTTAAAGTGGCAGGGGGTTAAGAGGGCTGTCATTAGGGGCATCTGTCCGGTGGAGCTCCCCCACAAGCTGAAAGACAAAAAGAAAAATGCTTAAAAATGCAGGGGGTCTGGGGGGTGGAGCCCACCCAGAAGCTGAAAAGTTTTAGTCATGCTAATGCTCCCCTGAAGCATTTGCTCAAAAAAAGTCTGAAGGACCTAAATACCATGGTGAGATGCTGAAGAGCTTCACTCGTTCATGTCTGAAACATATACATATTAACGTCAGAGGATGTTGAAGATAACTTTCTTACACTCAGACATCCTGAAGTACACCCGGTCCACTGGGAGCACACATCCACCGCAGCACTTGGGTGAAGTCAACAAAAAAAGCCTCTTGGACCAGACCTGGATGATTGTGCTGGAGTTTGGGATCAGACTGCGTCAATGAAGGTGTCTGTTGCTCCAAGGGGCTTCTTCCTGATGTTCTAAAGAAGTGTTTTCATCAAAATTCCACATTTCTTTCTTCATATTTTCATTTTGAGGGATGAGATTGCTAAAGTGCAGGAAGTGAGCAATGATCATACTGGATGGATTCACGGTAGAACATCTTTCTTTGTGTTAAGCGTAAGAACATGAGCTAAAATATCTGTCTCTGGTCTTTCTTTGTATCTGACACGACCTTCCCCTTATGACAATCTTAAGTAAGTCCAGACTATCGTGATGCTCTAAAGATAATCTTATCAGTGTGGTGTATTAAGAGCGTTCTAGTCTGCTCGGAAGGATGTCTGGGCCACTCAGATGTTGGATTGTCTTGGCCTGATATCCCAGCATGTGGAGTATGCTTGGAGCACAAACAAGCACGCAGCCTGTTGAATATGAAGCGTACCCAATCAGAAAGCGAGGTGACAGAAGCATGGAGGTTGTCATGGCGCACCAGAAAGTTCGGCACCCGTGCTGTCTCCACTCTTTAACCAACACCTTTTTTCCCCTTTTTGCATAATTTTTTCTTAGTTAGAAATAGTCCACAAACAATCACCATTGCTTCTTCCTTGTCCAAAATGTTTGCTTACTCTGAAGTCACATTTGAGCTTGAGAGGTTTTGTGAGATTTCCCGTCTGACCTGAGAATGTTCATGAGTGAAATCTGTTTGTGTGTGGTGTGTTGTCTTTACCATGTGGCTGAACACCACGCACTGTATGACCACAACATTGCATTTTTTTATCACTATGTGTGTAGTCTCTCAAGTACTGAAAACTGACATTTTTGAAATCTTGCCATGTGAACCAGTCATCAGTATGCTTGCCTCCCAAAAACAAGGTCCCCAGTTTAAGGCCACCTGCCCCATTTTCCTAGAACGCATCTGTCATCATATGGGACATTCCCAGATGCCAAAAGTAACTTGGATAAATGTGATGAATACTGGAATGCAGCCATGGTGAGCAACAAATGCTTGATATGTGACCATAACAAACCCGTACCATACCATACCATACCCGTACCCGTACCATAACACATTTGTATGAATCATTGTTCTCAGTTCAGTAAATGTTACTTTGCCTGCCATCTATCACTCCCTGTATATAGTAAGTAGATATTGATGTAGGCACAATGTAAAGGGTCACGTGCCACATAAATGACATTATGTGTTTATGTTGCAGAAGTACATAGTGCTTAGCTTTGTTTCATCAAGTCAAACTTCTTCTAAAGGCCCCCTGACTCTTGCACGACTTTGATGCACGCACTTGCACACCCTGTGTTGTGCAGGAGAGTAAAGTCATCTTTAACAGGTGTAGAATGAACGTGAGAGGACTTTTAAAAAGAACTTTGAAATGTTCAAAAAAACTGTCACGCATAAATGTCATGCAACATTGCATGATCTACTTGCCAACACTACATGCAGCTTGTCAAGTTGAGTAAAAAGCGAGTGATTGCGTCAGTGCACTGCATCAGAGCGCAGCTCGTCTGAACCATTATAATGAGAAGTTAAATCTATCATAAACATACTTTTACAGCTGCACACAAGAAGAATGTAATTGTAACATGTAATTGTTTTGCCAAACCATGACAATGTAATCATGACAAACAATTACCTTTTTAGACAGCTCCAAATGCTTTCTCCAGCTCGTTCAGCGCACGCGCGTGCTTGAACAGCTACTGCTGGAGGGGTCCTCTGTGATTCAGGAAGCGATCAGAGCTGTTTTCGACAGCTAACTCGCAGAGAAAATGCTTAATCCTGTTATGTGGGCCGCTGAAGAGGAGGTACTGCTGGCCCACCACCACCAGTCGGCGCCCTGCTTGGAGTGCGGGCTTCAAGCATGAGAGGGCGCCAGAGCTATTGGAAGTGACAGCTGTCACCTGTCAACCTCACCAGCTGTCTCTCATTAACCTCCTTACAAGAAGCAGATCACAACTCCACCTCCTCGCCGAGAAATCATCTACCACAAAGGTAATCTTCTCTGCTGTGATTATCGATTGTCTAAACTTTGTTCTGTGTGCAGCCGCATTCCTGTGGTGATCCAGAAGAGGGACCAACAGGAGCTGCACGAGAGAAACGTATCTGGAGGTGGAGGTTTTCCCTCCCAGAGACTTTGAGTGTAAAGGTTGCTGAGTGTGAGGACTCACACTCACCTCCTTCTGTGTCTTCTTTGCCAGCAGTACCAGGGCCGACAACGGAGGACAGAGACCACCTGGGGATTCAGGACTTGGCGGCTCCGGTGTTCTTCAGGCCGTTGGTGGTGGAAGCGGTGTGGGCCCCGGCTCCTCGTTCATCAGAGGTCTCCTATCTTCGAGCCTGCCCACTGTCCTCTTGTATACAATTGGCACCTGTAATTTCTGTTTGTATTCCGTTGTGTACTTTCGCAACATTAAATTGTTACTCCTTTTCTTATCCATTGTCCGTTCACTTGCGCCCCCTGTTGTGGGTCCGTGTTACGACACCTTCCCAACAGGATTTCTCGGCCATTCGTCATGGATCCCGAGGGGCGTCAACCACAGCTTGAACAGCCAATGGGAGAACAAGGAGCGCAGGCGGCAGCAGGAGGCGTGGTAAGTGATCTGCAGCACATCCTTACTGCTTCACTGCTCAGTTACAGCTGGTAACCGAGCAAAATGCAGTCCTCAATCGGAGGATGGAGGCTCTCACCGCCAGAGTGGAAGCACGCGAGTCAAGCGTCGCTGCAGTGTCTCCTCCTGCTGGCCCGGTGCCTGATAGAGATGTTCCACTGGCCGTTCAACTACCCCCCCCACCGTCCCCTGAAGCTTACATAAGTCCTCCCGAACCGTACGGGGGCTGTGTAGAAACGTGCGCAGACTTCCTAATGCAGTGTTCGCTCGTTTTTGCACAGCGTCCAGTTATGTACGCATCAGACGCCACCCGGGTGGCTTATGTAATTAATCTGCTTCGAGGTGAGGCACGCGCTTGGGCTACAGCGCTCTGGGAACAGGATTCATGGCTTCTGTCATCATACGCTGGGTTTATACGGGAATTCAAACAAGTGTTTGATCATCCCAACAGAGGCGAGACTGCCTCGACCGTGCTGCTGTCACTGAGACAGGGGCGTCGGAGCGCAGCTGAGTACGCTGTCGACTTCCGCATCGCGGCTGCGAGGTCTGGCTGGAACGACGTTGCGCTCCGCGCTGCCTTCATAAGCGGACTGTCTCCAGTACTGAAGGAGCATTTACTGGCTAAAGATGAACCGCAGGATTTCGACGGGCTTGTTAATCTGGTTATACGATTAGACAACCGCTTAAATGAACACCGTCGGGAGCAGGCCGGAGGGCATGGCCGGGCACAAGCCGTCCCTCTCTCTTCCGGGTCAGAAAGGGTGACGTCGTCCCCACGCTCCGTTGCCAGTGGGCTCCGTGTGGCAACAGCTCCCCCTGCTGACGAAGCTATGGACACGAGCAGGGCCAAAGTAAGATCTGATGTCAGACAAAGGAGGCTGGCCCGCGGGGAGTGTTTTTACTGTGGCTCATGTGAGCATTTGTTAAAAGACTGCCCCAAACGGTCAAACACCAACGCCCGCCCTTAGAAACTGGGCTAAGGGTGGGCCATAACATGTACACGGGGAAACCCCGCAAATCAGCACAAATCCCAGTGATAATCCTAAGTGGGGATTTAACCCTTCACGCCCCAGCACTGGTGGACACGGGGTCCGAAGGGAATCTGTTGGATAGCAGATAGGCAAAGGAAGTGGGGCTCCCTCTAGTGGCTCTGCCTTCGCCTTTGAAGGTACGGGCACTAGATGGCACCCTACTCCCGTTGATTACACACCGGACCCAGCCCGTGACTCTGGTTGTGTCTGGGAATCACAGGGAGGAGATCATGTTTTACGTGACACCTTCTACCTCCCGAGTGATTTTGGGTTTTCCTTGGATGGTTAAGCACAATCCCCGGATCGATTGGCCGTCTGGGGCAGTGGTGCAGTGGAGCGAAACCTGCCACCGGGAGTGTTTAGGATCCTCGGTTCCTCCCGGGTTCACGGCTAAGGAGGAGGTTAAGAGCCCTCCCAATCTGACGGCGGTGCCAGGGGTGTACCATGATCTAGCTGACGTCTTCAGCAAAGATCTGGCACTCACTCTTCCACCGCACCGACCGTACGATTGTGCCATTGATTTGATCCCGGACGTTGAGTACCCGTCCAGTAGACTGTACAACCTCTCACGCCCGGAACGCGAATCAATGGAGACCTACATCCGGGACTCCTTGGCTGCCGGGTTGATCTGGAACTCCACCTCCCCGATGGGTGCTGGTTTCTTTTTTGTGGGCAAGAAGGACGGCGGACTCCGTCCATGCATTGATTACAGGGGGTTGAACGAGATCACGGTTTGCAATCGATACCCATTGCCCCTCTTGGATTCGGTGTTCACACCCCTGCATGGAGCCCGAATATTCACCAAACTTGATCTTAGGAATGCGTATCACCTAGTTCGGATCCGGAAGGGAGACGAATGGAAGACGGCATTTAACACCCCTTTAGGTCATTTTGAGTACCTGGTCATGCCGTTTGGTCTCACCAACGCGCCCGCGACGTTCCAAGCATTGGTTAACGACGTCTTGCGGGACTTCCTGCATCGGTTTGTCTTCGTATATCTGGATGATATACTCATCTTTTCCCCGGACCCTGAGACCCATGTACGGCATGTACGTCAGGTCCTTCAGCGGTTGTTGGAAAACCGGTTGTTTGTGAAGGGCGAGAAGTGTGAGTTCCATCGCACTTCTTTGTCCTTCCTGGGGTTTATCATCTCCTCCAACTCCGTCGCCCCGGATCCGGCCAAGGTTGCGGCGGTGAGGGATTGGCCCCAACCAAAGAGCCGTAGGAAGCTGCAACAGTTCCTCGGCTTTGCAAACTTCTACAGGAGGTTCATTAAGGGCTACAGTCAGGTTGTTAGCCCCCTGACCGCCCTGACCTCCACTAAAGTCCCCCTCACCTGGTCGGACCGGTGCGAGGCCGCATTTCAGGAGTTGAAACGCCGGTTTTCGTCTGCGCCAGTTCTGGTGCAGCCTGATCATACTCGCCAGTTTGTAGTGGAGGTGGACGCCTCAGACTCAGGAATAGGAGCCGTCCTGTCCCAGAGAGGGGAGTCTGGTAAGGTTCTCCATCCTTGTGCCTACTTTTCCCGCAGGTTGACCCCCGCAGAGCGGAATTATGACGTGGGCAATCGAGAACTCCTCGCGGTGAAGGAGGCTCTGGAGGAGTGGAGACACCTGTTGGAGGGAGCTACGGAGCCTTTCACGGTTTTCACAGACCACCGGAACCTGGAGTACATCCGGACCGCCAAGCGGCTGAACCCCAGGCAAGCCCGCTGGTCCCTGTTCTTCGCTCGCTTCGACTTCCGGATCACCTACCGCCCCGGGACTAGGAATCAACGATCCGATGCACTGTCCCGGGTGCACGAAGAGGAGGCCAAGGCTGAGTTGTCGGACCCCATCGATACCATCCTTCCCGAGTCCACTGTCGTGGCCACCCTCACCTGGGACGTAGAGGAGACCGTCCGGGAGGCCCAGGCAAGGAACCCGGATCCGGGAGACGGTCCAAAGAACAAGCTTTACGTCCCTCCAGAGGCCAGGGCTGCCGTCTTGGACTTCTGTCACGGCTCCAAGCTCTCCTGTCATCCTGGAGTGCGTAGGACCGTGGCAGTAGTCCAGCAGCGCTTCTGGTGGGCGTCACTGGAAGCCAACGTCCGGGACTACGTCCAGGCCTGCACCACCTGTGCCAGGGGCAAGGCGGACCATCACAAGACCAGGGGTCTCCTCCAACCCCTGCCTGTGCCTCATCGCCCCTGGTCCCACATTGGCCTGGACTTCGTCACGGGCCTCCCGCCGTCCCAGGGCAACACCGCCATACTGACGATAGTGGACCGGTTCTCCAAGGCGGCCCACTTCGTGGCCCTCCCGAAGCTCCCGACGGCCCAGGAGACAGCAGACCTCCTGGTCCACCACGTCGTGCGTCTGCATGGGATACCATCGGACATCGTCTCGGATCGTGGTCCCCAGTTCTCCTCGCAGGTCTGGAGGAGTTTTTGTAAGGAGCTGGGGGCCACCGTACGTCTCTCGTCCGGGTATCACCCACAGACGAACGGCCAGGCAGAGCGGGCGAACCAGGAACTAGAACAGGCCCTTCGCTGTGTCACCTCCGCGCATCCGGCGGCCTGGAGCAACCATCTGGCCTGGATCGAGTACGCGCACAACAGCCAAGTGTCTTCCACCACCGGCCTCTCCCCTTTCGAGGCGTGTCTGGGCTACCAGCCCCCATTATTCCCACTTGTGGAGGGAGAGGTCGGGGTACCCTCGGTCCAGGCCCACCTACGGAGGTGCCGCCGGGTGTGGCGAACCGCCCGTTCTGCCCTGTTGCGGGCCCGGACGAGGGCCAAGACCCATGCAGACCACCGGCGTTCCCCGGCCCCTGCATACCAACCTGGGCAGGAGGTGTGGTTATCCACCAAAGACATCCTGCTTCAGGTGACTTCTCAGAAACTGAAGGACCGTTTCATTGGGCCGTTCCCTATCGCCAAGATCCTCAGTCCGGCCGCAGTGAAGCTGACACTCCCGGCTTCACTGTGGATCCATCCCATTTTTCATGTCTCTAGGCTTAAACCATGCCACACCTCACCACTCTGCACCCCTGGACCCGAGCCACCTCCTGCCCGTATCATCGACGGGGAGCCGGCATGGACTGTTCGTCGGCTCCTGGACGTCCGTCGGATGGGCCGGGGTTTTCAGTACTTGGTGGACTGGGAGGGTTATGGACCCGAAGAACGCTCCTGGGTGAAACGGAGCTTCATCCTGGACCCGGCCCTTCTGGTCGATTTCTACCGCCGACACCCGGACAAGCCTGGTCGGGCGCCAGGAGGCGCCCGTTGAGGGGGGGTCCTGTTATGTGGGCCGCTGAAGAGGAGGTACTGCTGGCCCACCACCACCAGTCGGCGCCCTGCTTGGAGTGCGGGCTTCAAGCATGAGAGGGCGCCAGAGCTATTGGAAGTGACAGCTGTCACCTGTCAACCTCACCAGCTGTCTCTCATTAACCTCCTTACAAGAAGCGGATCACAACTCCACCTCCTCGCCGAGAAATCATCTACCACAAAGGTAATCTTCTCTGCTGTGATTATCGATTGTCTAAACTTTGTTCTGTGTGCAGCCGCATTCCTGTGGTGATCCAGAAGAGGGACCAACAGGAGCTGCACGAGAGAAACGTATCTGGAGGTGGAGGTTTTCCCTCCCAGAGACTTTGAGTGTAAAGGTTGCTGAGTGTGAGGACTCACACTCACCTCCTTCTGTGTCTTCTTTGCCAGCAGTACCAGGGCCGACAACGGAGGACAGAGACCACCTGGGGATTCAGGACTTGGCGGCTCCGGTGTTCTTCAGGCCGTTGGTGGTGGAAGCGGTGTGGGCCCCGGCTCCTCGTTCATCAGAGGTCTCCTATCTTCGAGCCTGCCCACTGTCCTCTTGTATACAATTGGCACCTGTAATTTCTGTTTGTATTCCGTTGTGTACTTTCGCAACATTAAATTGTTACTCCTTTTCTTATCCATTGTCCGTTCACTTGCGCCCCCTGTTGTGGGTCCGTGTTACGACACCTTCCCAACAAATCCGTCATGAAATAATTATTTTATATATGCAGCGTCCAGCACACAGTGCGTGGCATCCAGTGGAACAAAGCATGGCGTCCAGCTTGGAACACACCGGGTGGGATTGTCACAACAATGTGTGTGCAAGTGCACGGATCAAAGTCGTGCAAGTGTCAGAGGGCCTTAAGGTGAACTTTAAAAAGTTATAAACAGTAGGCAACCCCATCTTAATGTATGCTGTGTATATCACATGTTTAATTCGAAATGCAACCTAAAAATAACTGAGAAACAAAAACTACTTTAATAATAAGGGCCAATTTCATTCATTCATTTTCTATATCCACTTAATTCATTCAAGGGTCACAGGGTGCTGGAGACTATATCCCAGCAGTCATAGGATGTGAGACGGGGTACACCCTGGACAGGATGCAAGTCTACTGCAGGGTCACGTATAGATGCACACATTCACAGACACATGCACACCTACGGTCAAGTTAAATTCACCAGTTCACTTAATCTGAATGTCTTGGGAAGTGGGTGGAAGCCAGAGCACTTGGAGGGAACCCACAATCTCCACACAGAAAAGACTGTATGTGAAATGATCCCACGACATTTTTGTTTTGAAGCAACAATACTAACCACTAATCTACCATACCACTAAACCACCATACCGCTAGGCAGATTGCAATGCAGTTATAAGCTAAAGTCCCATTCTCACTTTGTTAGATATGCATCATACTTTGAAACCTTGTACAAACCTATGCAAACCTTAGAGCACAGGTGTGAAACTGATCCCATAAATGGCCAAGACGGTGCAGGTTTTCTTTGTATCCACCGGCTGCAGCAAGTGATTTCATTGATGAACTCATCCAGTCTGCTCAAACTCATGTTCATCAGTGAAATTACTTAGTGGAGCCGGTCGTTGTAAAGAAAACCTGCACCCTCTTGGTCCTATCTATGCCTTTGAGGGTCCAGTAGGTTGTCATTAAGTGGGATATTCAGCTGTTGTGCTGTGGCATTGTTTTAACTGTGGTGACATTTTCAAGAGGTTGAAAAATGTCATTTTTCCGTTGCAAACTTTGACATACTTTGGTAATCCCATGCATGTCTGTGGAGCCTGAAACATTGTATACGCTGTTACATTACCTAGTTTTATTTTATTTATTAATTTAGTTTTTTGGAAACAGCAAATGATGTCCAGCTCTTGTGATAACCAGAGAAAGAGCACACGACGGTCTCGTATCCACAGAGCCATCAGCTTAGAAATGATCCAGTGGTTTGTGCCACGACGTCGCAGCTCGGAGCGCAGCGCACCAACCGTCCTTAAAGGGGTCCTTAAAGCTGTAGTTTAAGTCCTTATTCTCTGTGAAGCCCGTAAAATTTTCACCAAAAGCCAGATAACTTTTTCGAATGGTTTCCAGGTGCCAGTCTCTAACAGCTTCTGAAAAAATTCTGATGGAAAAAAGTCCTTTTCATTCCGCCATTTCCAGACAATGAAAATCCGATGAGGGGGCGGGACCACTCCTTCCACAAGGCGTGCTCACAGGCGAATGATGTCACCAACAGGCGTGGAAAAACTCACGCATGCGCACGAGGGTTCAAGCATGTCTGACGTAAAAACATATGAATGAAATCCATATAGTTTAAAAAAAATAATAAAAAGGACCGTTACTTTATGGACACACCACGTAGGTTGCTGATAAAACAAACCCTTGAATTTGTCATACACGTGTGTTGATCTCTGTTGCTTTAACTCGTGTGTGACATGAGAAGCTCTGTGCATAATGTATTAAACACACAGACTTGCTCACCTCTTAGTAAATTTGTTTTTCAGACTACACAGCAGTGAACAATTTGCAGCTCATTTGTTCGACCCATACAACAGCAAAACCAGCACAGTGTAGATTTTTATCCACTGGGTTTAAGAGTGCAGCTCCGGTTATGTAATAGATGATAATCCATGGTTGCTATAGTAACGCTGCTTACAACTGGCACGGAGTTTGTGTCGAGCTGGGTGTAAGAATCAAAGCGTCTTAGCCACCTCTCTGCTATAGTTCATGCTTTTTTCTCTGCACACTGAGAGTTTTGGTGTTGTTGCCAGATTGGTTCTGCATTCTGGGTATCACACCGTTATGGGACGGTGACTCTGCTGGAGGTGTCCTCCAATCAGATGTCCCTGAGGAGCATGTACATGCATGCAGCGTTGTCCTGATGCTGGAACGTAAAATGTTCTGGGAGTTGTTTCAGTTTTTTATCAGGTGCTCAGAACAAAGGGGAGGATATTTGCTCTGTGAGACTTCCAGAAAGACAATCCGCTGAAAGCAAAACATTTTTATCTGCTTTAAGATGACTATAATGAACATCTTTGAATAAAGAAAAGTAAAATGCAAGAGACACACTGCTCTAACTTTTGCTCCAGATTAAGGAGGATTTGTGAGGCAGATGTGGCATGAATTGAGCAGCTGCTTGAGCAGAAAGCATAAGTGAGAGGTGTCTCATTATCACAGAGGTCACCGTGAGGGATAGCTGCTGTATGAGTTAAAGTGAGAACATGAGATGGGAAAGTGACAGTCAGAGGGGTCCACGGTGCCTGGAAAGCCAGCCCATCTTTAAAACGTGGAAACATTGTGTGCACATGTGAACTCCTGCCACCGTGCATGGATTTGCTTGGCAGGATTGGATGGTACATTATGGTTTGGATACAGTCAATCCCTCTTATCCACTAACTGCATCTTAAACTGTGGAGGAAGTTATGGAAAGCTGTAATCATCATCAGGTGATTCCCCACTGCAAATCTGTGCAGATGAATTACAAGGCAACCTTTTAATCACGCAGTCTTAGAAAGTAGAACGATTGCAACACACTCTTCTGAGGCGGACTTATTTTTTTCAGGGGGAGGGGGGTGTAATTGAAGTGAATGTCTACTTCAGATGATTTTCGTGAAGATTTCAAATTTCTGTTCTATTTAAAACATTAGCATGTGTAAAGCAATTTGCATGTTATTCTAAGAATATTCACTGAACCTCCTGTCCCAGTGAGATCAGATTTTAAAGATCTGCTACTAGCCTATAAAGTTGTTCACGGACTGGCACCTCCCTACTCAGCTGACCTAATTAAACCCTACGTACCGACCCGGGCTTTGCGTTCTCAGGGTGCACGACTACTTTGTGTCCCTAGGGTGAATAAGAAGTCTGCAGGTCATAGAGCTTTCTTATCATGCCCCTGTTCTGTGGAATGATCTCCCTGTGTCAATAAAACAGTCAGATTCTGTAGAGACGTTCAAGTCCAGACTTAAGACGCACTTATTTTCTCTTTCGTATGGCTAGCACAATGGCATAGTATGTTTCTATGCTTTTTACTCTTTTAATTCATTTTATTAGTAAACAGAGCGGGCCGTGGTCTCAACTTTATCTAAATTCTGGGTCTTTTAGTGAAGCTTAGGGCTAGTGGCCGGCGATCACCTTAGCATTTCTTCTGTTTTTCTTGTTCCTTAATACTGACAAATTACACTGTATTTGTTGTCTTTCTGATGCGTAATTCTCCTTTTTTTTTTCTTTTCTATCTGTTTAAGGTGCAGCTCCATCCAGAGATGGGTGTGGTATCTGTTCCGGAAACCATCCTGTGCACCGGCAACATTTCCTGTATGTTCGTTTTGTGAATTGTTCTGTAATTTGTGTCTGTAGCATGGCCCAAGCAGAGGGTCGCCCCTTTGAGTCTGGTCTGCTTGAGGTTTCTTCCTCAGAGGGAGTTTTTCCTTACTACTGTTGCTCTGGGGGTTGGTAAGGTTAGACCTTACTTGTGTCCAGCAGGTTGTCATTAAGTGGGATATTCAGCTGTTGTGCTGTGGCATTGTTTTTAACTGTGGTTAGATTTTCAAGAGGTTGAAAAAATGTCATTTTTCCGTTGCAAACTTTGACATACTTTGGTAATTCCTTGCATGTCTGTAGAGCCCGAAACATTGTATACGCTGTTACATTACCTAGTTTTATTTTATTTATTAATTTAGTTTTTTGGAAACAGCAAAGTTATTAGTGCTAAAGTTATACTATGGGCATACTATGGTTGTTTATGCACACATCGTGGGATAGAAGACAATGTGTCATGTCATCAAACTGTGCACTACCCAGGGGCAGATCTTGGGGTGGGAGGGTACATTGCTCCCCTTCATGAAAAAAACACCAAATGCTGTTTCTGAATCATTTATTCAGCAACAAGTAACTCAGCTGGGTACATTTGTACCAGACCTGATTCAGCAAGGTACACTAAGGGTCCCCAAAGTGACAGAAGGCAGCAGGAGTTACTGTGCATATGATAGTTAATAGCCCACACTCCCCCAACAGCTAAAAGGATTCTCTGGCCACTCAGGCCAGAACCCGGGTTTTATTCAATAATCAGAGCGTCCACCTGCCATGCCAGAGATCGTGAGTTTGCATCCCAAGGGAAGCCAGTAGGAGGAGACAATGCAGAAGCAGAGAGAGTACCAGCTGCTTTATTGGTGCCGTGACCCAGATGGGAGTGATGTTTTTTTGGGGGGGGGGGGAATAGTGTGACGGAGGCCAGCAGGAGTTGCTGTGCATTTTGTAGTCAACAGGCCTCACTACCCTGACAGCTAAAAGGATTCTCAGGCCAGATCCCAGCTTTTAGCTGACTGGTCAGAGCGTCTGCCTCCCTTGCCAGAGATCGTGAGCTAGCGTCCTGAGAGCAGCGAGTGTGAGAAGTCAATGCAGAAGCAGAGAGAATTCCAGCTGCTGCACCCTCACAACATGTAGATCACATTCATCTACAACTGAAATCTTCATGTACCAGCTACTTACCGTTATAGACCATAACCTTTTGGGATGCATGTCTGCTAAAGTGAGCTGTAGCATGGCCCAAGCAGAGGGTCGCCCCTTTGAGTCTGTTCTGCTTGAGGTTTCTTCCTCAGAGGGAGTTTTTCCTTACCACTGTTGCTCTGGGGGTTGGTAAGGTTAGACCTTACTTGTGTGAAGTGCCTTGAGGCGACTTTGTTGTGATTTGGCGCTATATAAACGAAATTAAATTGAAATTGAAGCCTTCTTTTTAAGCACCCTGGTCCCACCGAATAATGAAGGATGAATAATGAGCCCCGCAGCATGTTTTTTGGTACGAGCCCAGTTATTCAAAATTGTGGGAGAATAGTGGCTCTTAGAGGCAGACTATTCAGCTCATGAGGCTCATCTGTGAGCGTGGTGCTAATTTCAAGAAGTTCAAAATTTAGCAACAACAGTGTGGGGCAGTTTGTGTATGAGGTACTAAGAGGACAAACGAGGATATTAGAGGCATGTTTGTGGTGAGTATGAGGCTGTTAGAAGTCCATTACCCGAGCACCTGGCGGCTATGAGGACATCAATCAATCAATCAATCAATCAATCAATCAATTTTTTTTTATATAGCGCCAAATCACAACAAACAGTTGCCCCAAGGCACCTTATACTGCAAGGCAAGGCCATACAATAATTATGTAAAACCCCAACGGTCAAAACGACCCCCTGTGAGCAAGCACTTGGCTACAGTGGGAAGGAAAAACTCCCTTTTAACAGGAAGAAACCTCCAGCAGAACCAGGCTCAGGGAGGGGCAGTCTTCTGCTGGGGACTGGTTGGGGCTGAGGGAGAGAACCAGGAAAAAGACATGCTGTGGAGGGGAGCAGAGATCGATCACTAATGATTAAATGCAGAGTGGTGCATACAGAGCAAAAGAGAAAGAAACAGTGCATCGTGGGAACCCCCCAGCAGTCTACGTCTATAGCAGCATAACTAAGGGATGGTTCAGGGTCACCTGATCCAGCCCTAACTATAAGCTTTAGCAAAAAGGAAAGTTTTAAGCCTAATCTTAAAAGTAGAAAAGACATGACAGGCTATTTTGGCTCAGCCCTCTTGCGCACTACAATCCCACCTGCTTTGTGCGCCAGATGCTGTATATAAAATAATTATTTTGTAGTGTCTTAATCATTTTCTGTCAGTTTGGATGTTGAAAACATCTCTAATCACTTCTGGAATCACAGAGGACCATTTCATTTGCCGCTTTTTCCTCTCTGTCTTGTGCACTGAGGTGGAGAACGTATTTGGAACAGCCTAAAAGGTCATTATTTGTAATGTTTTTATTGTAGTAGCTTGGTAAAACAGTTGCATGTTCATTCCTTCTTTATAAGCAGCTGTAAAAGTATGTTTATGATAGATTTAACATCTTGTAATAATGGATCAGATGCACGCTGACGCAATCACTTGTTTACACAGAACACCAGTGCATAAAAGGGTGATTTTGCAGACAATAACGGATGAACACAAAATTAAAAGTTGGATCAAGGTTGGTAAAACAGATGCATGTTCATTCCTTCTTTATAAGCAGCTGTAAAAGCATATTTATGATAGATTAACATCTTGTTATAAGGATCAGATGAGGCGCGCTCTGTGCGTGCCGAAGCAATGACTCACACTCAAGATGAACATTTATGCAGAACGTGATCCACACATTTGCGAGTTTATATATATTAAAGTGACCACCTCAGTGTGGTGTCTTTTTTTTGGTCACAGAGAGCTGGTGAACATGCAGAAATGCTGCATTTAATGACTCTGGAACACAGGTGAACTGCAGCCTGATGCACGGATGTGCACACAGGCCGGACTGTGCAGGAGTGTCATGTTTTGGATTGTGTTTAAAAATGTAACATCTTGAATGGATGCTGGGAACTGAAAAGCCACACTTTAAAAGGACGAAGTGTGGGAGGGCTGGAGGTTTGGACCAAATGCATGCCTAAACGTGGCAGCGTCACGTTACATGGCGCTACATGGATCATATTTGGCTTGACGTGGATCATATGTGGCGACAGGTAGTCATCTGAAGGCTGGACGGGGCTCAAATGACAGGTTGGTGTGGCTCATTAGAAGCAATATCTGTCACATTACTGCTGGGCTCAGGAACACTTCAGAAAACCATTGTCAGTTACAACAGGTTCCTCGCTACATCTACAAGTGCAATTTAAAAACTCTACCATGCAAAAGCGAAAAACCATACAGCAACACATCCAGAAACACCGCCCCGCCTTCTCTGGGCCCGAGCTCATTTGAAATGGACAGACGCAAAGTGGAAAAGTGTGCTGTGGTCTGATGAGTCCACATTTCAGATTGTTTTTGGAAATCATGGACGTTGTGTCCTCCAGACAAAAGAGGACAAAGACCATCCAGATTGTTACCAGCGCAAAGTTCAAAGCCAGCATCTATGATTGTATGGAGGTGTGTTTGTGCCCATGGCATGGGCAACTTACACATCTGTGGTGGCACCATCAGTGCTGAAAGTTACATTCAGGTTTTGGAGCAACACATACATACAACACGTACATCAAGCAAGAATGGGAAAGAATTCCACCTACAAAGCTTGTAGGTGGAATAGTGTCCTCAGTTCCCAAATGCTTATTGAGTGTTGTGAGAAGGAAAGGTGATGTAACACAGTGGTAAACATACCACTGTCCCAGTTTTTTTGAAACGTGTTGCGGGCATCCATTTCAAAATGAGCAAATATTTGCACAAAAACAATAAAGTTTATCAGTTTGAACATTAAATATCTTGTCTTTGTGGTGTATTAAATTGAATATAGGTTGAGAGGATTTGCAAATCATTGTATTCTGTTTTTATTTTACATTTTTTTCACAATGTCCCAGCTTCATTGGAATTGGGGTTGTACCATTCAAATACAACAAAATACAAAAACTACAAAAAAAATATATAATAATAATAAATAAATAAATACAAAAAAAATTCTAAAAATGCCATTCCTTAAACTCAAACTCTAAGCAAATCTCTACATCTTGATATGAATTCATTAAAATATAAAAGCCAAAGATGATGGGGTGAATAGTAATGGGTCCCTTTGCTATACTACTTGTAAATAATCAGTTTTATCTCCAGTTTTCTTCTGACAAGTCAGGGGATGGATACATGAACATTTCTAAGTCACTGAATATGTCTCGGACTTTATTTACATTAATTATGAAGAAATACAAACAGTATGGCACTCTATGGTAAATCTGTGTGGAGTAGACAGTTATCAAAAACTGTGCAAGAAGGAGAAGAGCGAGGAAAGACACCAAGACAATTCAGAAGAAGTTATAGGCTTCTGTGGCTGTGATTGGAGAAACTGTGCATCGTGCATGTTTTTGCATTTTGTGTCACCAGTTATACGAGGTCTGTTAGAAAAGTATCCGACCTTTTTATTTTTTGCAAAAACCATAAGGATTTGAATCACGTGTGATTGCATCAGCCAAGCTTGAACCTTTGTGCGCATGCGGAGTTTTTTTCATGCCTGTCGGTTGCGTCATTCGCCTGTGAGCAGGCTTTGTGTGAGCAGTGGTCCACCCCTCTTGTCGGATTTTTATTGCAAATAAAATGTCTGAATGATTTGGAGCTTTGCTCCATCAAATTTTTCCAGAAACTGCGAGAGACCTCCAGGTGGACACCATCTGGAAAATTCAGATGGCTTTCAGGGATGATTTTATGGGGATTACACAGATTAAGGAGTACTCCAGCCGGTTTAAAGACCGCCCACAGCTGCTGAGAGCGCGCCGCGCTCCGAGCGCTCCGATCGACATGGCTGAAACTCCGCTGAAACAACCAGATCCTTTCCAACGTTAAGGCCTTTGTTGATCCGGGACGTCGCTCACTTCACAAACAATGGCAGATAGACTGTGGACATCAGTACTTTTTCGGCACATTCCACTGTTACAGGAGTTTTTTTCATGGATAGAGAAGCGGAGGGACGCGCCACGGAGCTGTTCATGGTGCGGGACAAAGCCACCTCTGTGTTGGTCTCACAGGACGGCCTTTCAGATGGCTTTCAGACCGGCTTTCGGTGGCTTTTCAGTCCGTGTGACTATCCGGAGAAATTGTGCATGAGCTGCGACATGCCAGAACATGTCCTGTGAGGCTTCATCACGGCATTGCTTTGGCGCCATGCGGCTCCACCGCGACGCACGGAATTCCTCCTCTCCTCTTTCCATGACAAAATTCCTGCTAACAGTGGGAATGTGCCGTTTCATTTCACAAACTGGACGCTTTGTTGATCTGGGACGTCATCTGACTAGCACAGGAATTGCGGAAGACGGTGGACATCAGCACTTTTTCGGCAACATTGAGACAGACATGTGGAGGAATTCCGCGTATCGCGGCAGAGCTACATGGGGCAAAGCAACGCAGTGATGAATCCTCACAGGACATGTTCTGGCATGTCCAGCTCATGCACAATTTCTCGGATAGTCACACGACTGAAAAGCAGCCCGAAAGTCGTCTGAAAGCCATCCGAATGGTGTCCACCCTGGAGTCTCTCACAGTTTCTGGAAAACTTTGATGCAGCAAAGCTCCAAATCGTTCAGACATTTTATTCGCAGTAAAAATCCGACGGAAGAGGGTGGACCAGTGCTCACACAAAGCCTGCTCACAGGGCAAATGATGCAACCAACAGGCGTGAAAAAACTCACCCATGCCGCACTAAGGGTTCAAGCTTGGCTGATGCAATCACATGTGATTTCAAATCCATATGGTTTTTGCAAAAAATGAAAAGGTCGGATACTTTTCTAACAGACCTCGTACAGCTTCATGATGAAGTGGTATAGAGGAGGATTTTCTCTAAGTGCTGTCCATTTACCATTTTACTACACACACATAGAAATAGTCCCTTCAGTTGCTCCCTTGTTTTCACTCGGGGTCGCCACAGCAAATCCAAGGTGGATCTACATGTTAATTTGGGACACCGGATGCCCTTTCTGAAGCAACTCCATATAATATGGAGAAATGTGGCAGAGGTGGGGTTTGAACCGAGAATCTTCCACACTCAAACTAAGCACACTAACCATCATTTTCTCAGTATATTCTAAAGGTGCTATTGACATGAAAATTTCACCAGATGTCAGTAACAACCCAAGTGATCCATATATACAAAGAAATCAAACCTATACCGTAAATTTTGCAGAATAAAATATACTCTGCCAGGATAACATTTGGTACCAGTCCAAAAAGAGTTAAATATACTCCATCACAGTTCAAAATCAACTGTATCATAGTGTAAAATAAATTCTATCATACTGTGAATGACTCTTATTGGAGTTGAAAAACGTGATTTGACAAGATCGTAGAGCTTATTTCAATCTAGAATCGAGTGTATTTATTTGTATTTGGACTGGGACCAAATGTTACAGTATCCTGGCATAGTATATTTTACTCTGCAAAATTTACTGTGTAGCTGTCCATCAATTAAGTTATATGTATTAAAATAAAATGACACAGGAAAAAAGTATTGAACACCTGAAGAAAGGGATGTGCAAAAAGGCATGGAAAGCAAAGACACCAGCTGAAATCTATCAGTAATTAGAAAACAGTTCTGCCTCTTGTCAGTGCAAATTAATATCAGCTGGTTCAGTCCTCACTGATGGCCTATAAAAAGGTGTTTCATTGCCAAGGTGTCACACAAGAAACATCTCATAATGGGTAAAAGCAAAGAGCTCTTTGAAGTTCTTCACAAACTTTATTGTTGCACAACATACTGATGGCAATGGTTACATATGGATTTTTAAACATCTGAATGTTTCAGAGAACACTGTGGGCCCATAATCTGGAAGTAGAAAGAACATTGTTTCACCATAAAATGGCCATGCCCATGTGCACCTTGCAAGATTTCTGACAGAGAAGTGAAAAGAATTATCAGAAGAGTTGTCCAGGAGCCAATGACCACATGTGGGAGAGAACTGATTAATTGTGTCAAAGAAAAACAATAAGTAATGCACTCACCACCATGACCTGTATGCACTCTCACCACGCAAGACTCCATTGGTGAAGAAAAAGCATGCTGAAGCTTGTTTAAAGTTTGCTGCACAACATTTAGACAAGTCTGTGAAATACTGGGAGAATATAAGAAAGTAAACTGCGCGACCTTATGTAAAAAACTGATTTATTCCCCTGTCAGCCAATCAGAATTGACTATGTCACTAAGCCCCACCCCCAACCCCCCCCCTTATGATGTCCCAGCCAATCCGAATAGACATACGTCACTATGTCTTGCCCCTAAGCCCGCCCCCTAACCCTGCCCCAGGCCCCACCCCCAGGCCCCACCCCTGGCTCCTCCCCTGGCCCCACCCCCATGCTCCGTCCCTAGCTCCTGCCCTAACCCTGCCCCTAAGCTGCACCCCTTACCCCGCCCCTAGCACCTCCCCTAACCCCGTCCCAAGCTCCGCCTCCAAGTCCCCCCTCCAAGCCCTACCTCCCCTCCCACCCGGGTCTAATATTTTAATGTAATTTTATTTCATGAATTAAAGAACGATTAAAAACATACCTAGACCTTTTTTAATGTATTAAAGAATTAACTAATTCTGAAATATCCATCCATCCATTTTCTTCCACTTTATCCGGAGTTGGGTCGCGGGCGCAGCAGCTCAAGCAAAGCCGCCCAGACCTCCCGATCCACACACACCTCCTCCAGCTCCTCCGGGGGAACCCCAAGGCATTCCCAAGCCAGCCGAGAGATGTAGTCCCTCCAGCGTGTCCTGGGTCTTCCCCGGGGCCTCCTCCCAGTGGTACGTGCCCGGAACACCTCTCCAGCGAGGCGTCCAGGGGGCATCCGGAAAAGATGCCCCGAGCCACACTCAACTGACTCCTTTCGACGTGGAGGAGCAGCAGCTCGACTCCGAGCTCCTCCCGAGTGACCCGCGCTCCTCACCCTATCTCTAAGGAGCGCCCAGCCACCCTGCGGAGGAAACTCATCTCGGCCGCTTGTACTCGCAATCTCGTTCTTTCGGTCATGAGCCAAATCTCATGACCATAGGTGAGGATCGGAAACGTAGATCGATCGGTAAATCGAGAGCTTTGCCCCCCCTACTCAGCTCTCTCTTCACCACGACGATCCGATACAGCGACGCATCACTGCAGATGCTGCACCGATCCGTTCTATCGATCTCGCGCTCCATCCGTCCCTCACTCGTGAAACAAGACCCCGAGATACTTAACTCCTCCACTTGAGGCAAGGATACTCCACCGACCTGAAGAGGGCAAAGCACCTTTTTCCGGTCGAGAACCATGGCCTCGGATTTAGAGGTGCTGATTTTCATCCCGGACGCTTCACACTCGGCTGCAAACCGCCCCAGTGCACGCTGAAGGTCCTGATTTGACGAAGCCAACAGAACCACATCATCCGCAAACAGCAGAGACGAGATTCTGTGGTTCATTCAATTAAACATAAATCAGTGTCTAATATTTAATACCCCTTTAATATTTTTTAATTCTTAAATTAAAGCGCGTCCTTTTATGGTTTTTAATGCCTCAATTAAAGAAGGATTAAAATACCTGTTGCAGACGCTAGCTGTGTGCGTGTGTGTCTGTCTGGGTGTGTGTGTGTGTGTGTGTGTGTGCATGTGTGTGTGTGTGTGTGTGTGTGTGTGTGTGTGTGTGTGTGTGTGTGTGTGTGTGTGGTGTGTGTGTGTGTGTGTGTGACCTGCGCAGCGGGGGTGTCACGCCGGATGGTCTTTATAACATAGTAGAGAAGCTTGAATCTTTGGTTGAAGCTTGAATGTTTTATTACATCTGATTTCCTGATGACGGGGTCGTTCGCTGGGGTTGTTTGAGACTGGAAAACAAAGCTTATTACTTAGTCACGATAGATGCAGTTTCTTTTAAGATATTACCCGGTCGATCAGGGGATGCGGGACACCCGCTGATCGGAGATGCTGCCCGAGGTGATGAAGGCGGAAAAAAACAAACTTTCTTCTCAGTCACATCCCCCTTGTGGAAGGAGTCACGCTCATTTCCACTACGACCGGTTGAAGAGTGAAGGTGCCTGGACCCGCGATGGGTATAAAATAGAATTAGTTTGCGGTAAAAAAAAATCCCCTGGTCCTGAAAAACCATGTTGTTTAATTAAGTTTTCTTGTCTTCGTGCAGAGTGCGAAAACCACATCAGCTTTCAGGATAAGTGATTTAAGTAATCTTTTTTTGATAGAAATGACTGTTTTTAAATGATGCACGCGCTCTGAAACTGTGTCTTTTTTAGACAAAACCACGCAGACGCTCCAGAGTGCGTTCGGACCCGGCCTCGGTAATATACTCAACAAAAATTTAAACGCAACACTTTTGGTTTTGCTCCCATTTTGTATGAGATGAACTCAAAGATCTAAACCTTTTTCCACATACACAATATCACCATTTCCTTCAAATATTGTTCACAAACCAGTTGAAATCTGTGATAGTGAGCACTTCTCCTTTGCTGAGATAATCCATCCCACCTCACAGGTGTGCCATATCAAGATGCTGATTAGACACCATAATTAGTGCACAGGTGTGCCTTAGACTGCCCACAATAAAAGGCCACTCTGAAAGGTGCAGTTTTGTTTTATTGGGGGGGGATACCAGTCAGTATCTGGTGTGACCACCATTTGCCTCATGCAGTGCAACACATCTCCTTCGCATCATCCGAGAAGAGAACACCTCTCCAACGTGCCAAACACCAGCGAATGTGAGCATTTGCCCACTCAAGTCGGTTACGACGACGAACTGGAGTCAGGTCGAGACCCTGATGAGGACGACGAGCATGCAGATGAGCTTCCCTGAGACGGTTTCTGACAGTTTGTGCAGAAATTCTTTGGTTATGCAAACCGATTGTTCCAGCAGCTGTCCGAGTGGCTGGTCTCAGACGATCTTGGAGGTGAACATGCTGGATGTGGAGGTCCTGGGCTGGTGTGGTTACTCGTGGTCTGCGGTTGTGAGGCTGGTTGGATGTACTGCCAAATTCTCTGAAACGCCTTTGGAGACGGCTTATGGTAGAGACATGAACTTTCAATACACGAGCAACAGCTCTGGTTGACATTCCTGCTGTCAGCATGCCAATTGCACGCTCCCTCAAATCTTGCAACATCTGTGGCATTGTGCTGTGTGATAAAACTGCACCTTTCAGGGTGGCCTTTTATTGTGGGCAGTCTAAGGCACACCTGTGCACTAATCATGGTGTCTAATCAGCATCTTGATATGGCACACCTGTGAGGTGGGATGGATTATCTCAGCAAAGGAGAAGTGCTCACTATCACAGATTTAGACTGGTTTGTGAACAATATTTGAGGGAAATGGTGATATTGTGTATGTGGAAAAAGTTTTAGATCTTTGAGTTGATCTCATACAAAATGGGAGCAAAACCAAAAGTGTTGCGTTTATATTTTTGTTGAGTGTATATTTAAAATATTACAGAATATCTGCTTGCGAGGGTGCTGCTTTTTATTTATTTATTTATTTAAATTCTAGAAATCAAGTCAGAGCCACCTGAAGAAGTTCGAAGGCTGGAAGCCCCGCAGATGAGAGTACACCGACCGAAATTAAATCACGTTTAAAACTCTGGAATAACCCGATTTTTTCTGTTACAGCCCGTGGAGAAGCAGGTCAGCGGCAGAGAACCGTAAAACGATCCACGGATTTACACGGTAAGGAGTCGGAGTTTATGTAGTTATTTATTTTAAATATTTAATAACTAATGTTTTTCTCTTTTTTTTTTTTGTCAGCTCGCGGTGGAGGGAGACCGTCTATTTTCCACCGAGACGCAAGGCTTGAAGATATTCTGTGCTGGGATTAATCTCATCTCGCAACTTGTTGGAAAATGTGTATTCTGTTTTTTTTTTTATTTCTTATTTATTTTTTCTTATTCCGATGGAACGGAAGAATTCATTTTGAAGAGGTATATTAATTGATTTTCTTGAGGTAGATTCATCCTGGTACGGCTTTTAAAAGATGGAGAGAATTCAGGCCGGGAAAATAACTTCGGACGTGTATTAGATTTAAACGCTTCAATAATCGACTCAGCGGGGAGCGCTCCTGGAACAGATGGCCCATTACCCGAGGCGTTAAATTCGCCGCCTCGAAATAACATCGAGTCCGGAGAGAGACTTTTAAGCGGTGTTTGTTTAAGAAAATCAATTAATATACCTCTTCAAAATGAATTCTCCCGTTCCATCGGAATAAGAAAAAAAAAAAACAGAATACACATTTTCCAACAAGTTGCGAGATGAGATTAATCCCAGCACAGAATATCTTCGAGCCTTGCGTCTCAGTGGAAAATAGACGGTCTCCCTCCACCGCGAGCTGGAAAAAAAAAAGAAAAAGAGAAAAACATTAGTTATTAAATATTTAAAATAAATAAATACATAAACTCCGACTCCTTACCGTGTAAATCCGTGGATCGTCTTACGGTTCTCTGCCGCTGACCCGCTTCTCCCCCCTCCACAGCATGTCTTTTTCCTGGTTCTCTCCCTCAGCCCCAACCAGTCCCAGCAGAGGACTGCCCCTCCCTGAGCCTGGTTCTGCTGGAGGTTTCTTCCTGTTAAAAGGGAGTTTTTCCTTCCCGCTGTCGCCAAGTGCTTGCTCACAGGGGGTCATTTTGACCGTTGGGGTTTTTTACGTAATTATTGTATGGCCTTGCCTTACAATATAAAGCGCCTTGGGGCAACTGTTTGTTGTGATTTGGCGCTATATAAATAAAATTGATTGATTGATTGATTGATTCTCCACGGGCTGTAACAGAAAAAATCGGGTTATTCCAGAGTTTTAAACGTGATTTAATTTCGGTCGGTGTACTTACATCTGCGTGGTGAAGTCGGGGCTTCCAGCCTTCGAACTTCTTCAGGGGGCTCTGACTTGATTTCTCGAATTTAAATAAATAAATAAATAAAAAGCAGCACCCTCGCAAGCAGATATTCTGTAATATTTCACATATATTACCGAGGCCGGGTCCGAACGCACTCTGGAGCGTCTGCGTGGTTTTGTCTAAAAAAGACACAGTTTCAGAGCGCGTGCATCATTTAAAAACAGTCATTTCTATCAAAAAAAGATTACTTAAATCACTTACCCTGAAAGCTGATGTGGTTTTCGCACTCTGCATGAAGCCAAGAAAACTTAATTAAACAACATGGTTTTTCGGGACCAGGGGATTTTTTTTACTGCAAATTAATTCTATTTTATACCCATCGCGGGGTCCAGGCGCCTTCACTCTTCACCGGTCGTAGTGGAAATGAGCGGTGACTCCTTCCCACAGGGGGACATGACTGAGAAGAAAGTTTGTTTTTTCCGCCTTCATCACCTCGGGTGGCATCTCCGATCAGCGGGTGTCCCGCACCCCCTGATCGACCGGGTAATATCTTAAAAGAAACTGCATCTATCGTGACTAAAGAATAAGCTTTGTTTTCCCATCTTCAAACAACCCCAGCGAACGACCCCGTCATCAGGAAATCAGATGTAATAAAACATTCAAGCTTCAACCAAAGATTCAAGCTTCTCTACTATGTTATAAAAGACCATCCGGCGTGACACCCCCGCTGCGCAGGTCACACACACACACACACACACACACACACACACACACACACACACACACACACACACACACACACACACACACACACACACCTCCAAAACACACACACACACGCACACACCCCCCCCCGACAGACACACACGCACACAGCTAGCGTCTGCAACAGGTATTATAGCCGTGGGGTCATGTTTCCGTGAGGAGCTCTATGCGTGGGTATTTGACCGTCTTGCTGCAAAGACTTACAGCCGTTACAGCCGAGAGATGGTTATTTTTTAACCCTTCTTTAATTTAAGAATTAAAAAACAGAAAAGGAGACGCATTAATTTAAGAATTAAAAAATATTAAAGGGGTATTAAAATATTCGTGTTTAATCACTAAATTGAAGAAAACCTCCCATAATTGTGCAAAAGATACGGGTACTTTTTTAATCCTTCTTTAATTGAGGCATTAAAAACCATAAAAGGACGCGCGTTAATTTAAGAATTAAAAAATATTAAAGGGGTATTAAATATTAGACACTGATTTATGTTTAATTATTTCAGAATTAGTTAATTCTTTAATACATTAATACATTTTTTTAATTGTTCTTTAATTCATGAAATAAAATGACATTAAAATATTAGATCCGGGTGGGAGGGGAGGTAGGGCTTGGAGGCGGGACTTGGAGGCGGAGGGTTAGGGTTAGGGTCAATTGGTTTCAAAGAATGAAAATAAAGCAGCTAGAATGACCCAGTCAATCACCTGACTTGAAGCCAATAGAAAATATATGGAAAGAAATAAAGATCAGCATTCATGGAAGAGGTCCACAGAACCTTCAAGATTTGAAGACTGTTTGTGTGGAAGAATTGGCCAAAATCACACCCGATCAATGCATGTGACTAGTATCTTCCATACAGGAGGTGTCTTGAAGCCGTTATTGCCAACAAAGGCTTTTGTACAAAGTATTAAATACGTTTCAGTAAGTGTGTTCAACATTTTGGACAGCACGGTGGTTTAGTGGTTAGTACTATTACCTCACAGCAAGAAGGTCATGGGATCGATTCCCGCCTGTGGCCTGTCTGTGTGGCGTTTGCATGTTCTCCCCGTGTTTGTGTGGGTTCCCTCCGGTATCCTCCCACATCCAAACACATGCAGGTTAGGTGGATTGGAAACTTTAAATTGTCCGTTAGGTGTGCGTGCGGGAGTGAATGTGATTGTTTGTCTGTATATGGCCCTGTGATAGACCTTCCTCTCCAGGGTGTACCACGCCTCATGCCCTATGGCTATGCTGGGATAGGCTCCAGCTCCCCCGTCACCCTGAGTTGGAGTAAGTGGTCAAAGATGAGTGAGTGTTGAATATTTTTTCCATTGTCGTTCCATTTTATTACAAATAACTTAATTTCTGTACTTATTTGTTTTAGTTTCTTTGTACATGTGGATTACTTGGGTTGTTACTCACATTTGGCAAAATTTCATGTCAATAGCACATTTAGAAATGTATTTGCTGAGAAAAATGGTGACGTGTTCAATACTTATTTTACCCGCTGTATGCCTAACATCCTCGAGAAATTCCCTGTTCCGTAAGCTGTAAACATTTCACCAGTCAAGTAAGGTCTCAAGTTGTCTTCTTTTTTTCTTCTTCTTGTTTTACTGCAGTTGGCATGAAGCTTAATGGTGCCTTACTGTCATTTTGCTCCAGACTGGAAATCACACTGTAAATTTTTCAGCTGGGGCCAGTGCCCTTTTGACCCCACCCAGATCCATTCCTGAGGTACATTACACCAAGGCTCATGCTAGGTTTCCTCCTGACTCATGAACAAGATCCCGAAAAAGCAGAATTTCCTTTGACCTGGAATTGTGAGCTACAGTACCAAATGTCTCATTCATATATACTTTGGATTAACAGCTTTGGTTTGAATGTCATCAGAGCTAAATTTAGTCTTAAAATGGAGTTACTGAGATGTCACTTGTCTATTGTGGATGTCTTTGTGAAGGGGATGGTCTAGAGAAGGGGTCTTCAACTCCAGTGCTGCGCCGGTGTCCTGCAACTTTTAGATGTGTCAAAACTTCAGCACACTTGAGTCAGTTAATGAAGTCATTAGCATCACTCTGGACAACTTGTACTGCAGACAGAGGAGGTAATTCAGCCATTTGATTCAGGTGTGGGCCTGGTCACACGACACACGGCGATAGCTGAACGAAGGAAAAAAGTCACAAAGTCACAAATCTTCGAGAAAAGGTGGACGAATGATCCTGCACTTTTCCCATCATCAAAAAGCCTGCGAATCAAGAGCGTAAAAAGGAACGAAACAAAATTGAAACTAACAAAAAAAAAAAACGAAGTGAACGTCAACCTTGACACTTTAAATGAAATCAAAACGAAACATTCATGATGACATGACTGACAGCGGGTATGAGACCAAGCTCCAGCCAGCCCTGTCCTCATGTCCACAGCACTGTCAGGTGCGGGATCACGGTCATCTTGCCAACAGGTTTGTCTCCATGTGCACACGCAGGCCAGCCACAAAGTAGTTGTAGTTTTAGTAGTAGTTGTAGTAGTAGTTTTAAAGTAGTTGATAAAACGTTCTTACCGCTGTTGTTTCTGTATGAAAATGTTGCTTTTTGTCCCACACATGGACGAGTCATCAATGATACAAGGATGTTACATGCAGCTTGTCGGAGCTTTAGTTATTGATCCGTTCAGATACCCTCAACGTTCTTGCAAGACGTTGGACTTGGGAGGTTGGACGAGGATGGACGACATTCATATGGAACGCTGACATTACAGGAACTATGCAAACAATGAAGAAACGTCAAGACAGAAAGCAAAACGGAATATGGACGAACTGAGGTTGTCGTTGGGATTCATTCACATTTTTGAACAGCTTGAACATTCTGACGAAGTGCCAGCTACAGAAACGAAGCTGGACGAAGGTTAAACAATGTCAAGATGGTTCTTGTTTCGTTTTGGCTTCGGTGTCCTTCGTTAGTGCCGTGTGACCGGTGCTTAAAAGGTGCAGAACACCGGCCCTCGAGGACTGGACTGGTCTGTAGTTTGAAGCAGTGGACTTGCTACCAGAGGATCCTCAGTTCAAATCTCTCTTACACCAGAAAAATCACTGAGGGCTCTTGGGCGAGGTTCTTCATCCCCATGTTGCTCCCGGTGTGCAGTTGAGTGCATTGCATGGCAGTGTGATGACATCAGTCTTTATGAATGGGTGAAAGTGAGGCATCATTGTGAAGTGTTTTGGATCAAGTGGTGCTACAGACTATTTTTTTTCTTCTGCAGTTCATTTATAACAGTGTACACTGTTGATCACTTTCATCCCTCTCAGCATGAAACATGCAAACTGACTATTTCTGGACTATGGAATGTATCAAACATGGCAGTAGCTCTCTTCTGGAACAATATTAAAACCACAAATAATGACTGAAGAAAGCAAAATTAATTGCATTTCAAAAATATTAGTTATATGACTGATAAACGTTTGCATGCTGAGCTCCTCTGGAGTGAGAAATGAGGAGCAATGGCATCATTTAAGCTGTAGCTTAAATGCCAAAGAAGGTTATCTGATCCTAATCAATAAGCAAAATCAGTGAGCTGAACATTATGACAAAAAGGACCAAAGCGCTGAGTCTTAATGAGGTTAGCCAGATGCACAAACACACGCCCTTTTAGCATTTTTTCCCTTCTGTGGGCGGTGGCTGAAATCTTGAAATTAAATAACATAATGGAAAACAGAAACATAATTGGATTATTGAAAACACTTTACAAATGAAACCCTGTGGATCAGAGTCATAATCCTCAGTGGTTTATGACCAACTCCCCGTGTTCATCATGTGCACCGTATGTGCAGGCGCCACCAGTCGCTTTCTGTTCCTCCCTCTGACTTTGAGCTCACACAATGTGCAAACACACAGTGTTAGAATATCTGCTAAAATGGTACTGCTGTGATGTCTGCAGACCACTCTGCTGTGGAAGGTTTGAAGACCTCTGTCACGAACGTGCATGAAATTCAGTTGCTGCTCCCAAAGCAATATTACAATAAATACCGTACATCTGTACATTTACTGTATACAGCTCATTTAAGATAATAAATACAAAAGAAAAGCAGCTGCCTGTTTAGGGTGCAGCACAACTGAGGTGCAATTGTGCAGTTATTCAAAACAAGCAAGCATCACATTATGTCATGCATGGTCTTACATGCACTAGCAGCTAGTGCATGTAAGACCATGCATTTACTGTGGCCGTTAAATTAAGGAATAACCCTGTTGTGTCTGATGATTTGCGGACGTTAATGCTGGATTTTACAGCTACAAATTGAGTTTTACTGGTGACACATTAGCGGAGCCGATAAACCGGCTATTTATGACTGTAATCCAGCGTTAACGTCCGCAAATCTTCAGACACAACAGGGTTATTCCCATTCTAATCCATTTCCAACGTTTGCATGGATCCGTGTCCACCACTGAAGGCTACATCTTAATCAGCAAAATAATATAGTTCGGTAAAAATATCACACAGACAAAAGGTGTGGTCGGCTCGTCAAAGCTTACTGTGGCAACAGCGTCTTCATGCCAAACTGGAAATTCTGTGAGCAGAGTCCACATCACTACTTTCGTATGGTAACTTAAATTAATCCATTTCAGTGACGTTGCTCCGCCAGTTGTTTTTTTTTCTTCTTCTTCTTCGTGTTTAATGGCGGTGGCAACCTCTCGCTCTCAGCTGACAAGCGCCATTATTGACATCTGCATAGCAACGTGCCCGGACAACACGCGGAGTAACACATTAAATGTGATATGGTTTTAATATTTGGCACCGTTTACGCAATATTTTGTGGTCTGAAATCTCACACGATTAACCAATCAGATTTGCAGAAAAAAAAATGTAATTGGATTAGAATTCATACCAATTCATAACATTTGCCGTTGTGTTTCATTGACCGTGCAATAGTTCTTTGTTAGCGTGCAATTGTGATGCTCACACGACCAGGGACGGCATTTGACTAAACATGGCAGAGGTTTTTTTTTTTTTTTTGATGGCGGCTGATGATTTGAAGGATCTAATTTATCAATTCAATCAATCAATTTTTTTTTTATATAGCGCCAAATCACAACAAACAGTGGCCCCAAGGCGCTTTATATTGTAAGGCAAGGCCATACAATAATTATGTAAAACCCCAACGGTCAAAACGACCCCCTGTGAGCAAGCACTTGGCACAGTGGGAAGGAAAAACTCCCTTTAACAGGAAGAAACCTCCAGCAGAACCAGGCTCAGGGAGGGGCAGTCTTCTGCTGGGGACTGGTTGGGGCTGAGGGAGAGAACCAGGAAAAAGACATGCTGTGGAGGGGAGCAGAGATCGATCACTAATGATTAAATGCAGAGTGGTGCATACAGAGCAAAAAGAGAAAGAAACAGTGCATCATGGGAACCCCCCAGCAGTCTACGTCTATAGCAGCATAACTAAGGGATGGTTTCAGGGTCACCTGATCCAGCCCTAACTATAAGCTTTAGCAAAAGGAAAGTTTTTAAGCCTAATCTTAAAAGTAGAGAGGGTGTCTGTCTCCCTGATCTGAATTGGGAGCTGGTTCCAAGGAGGAGGAGCCTGAAAGCTGAAGGCTCTGCCTCCCATTCTACTCTTACAAACCCTAGGAACTACAAGTACGCCTGCAGTCTGATGAGCGAAGCGCTCTATTGGGGTGATATGGTACTACGAGGTCCCTAAGATAAGATGGGACCTGATTATTCAAAACCTTATAAGTAAGAAGAAGAATTTTAAATTCTATTCTAGAATTAACAGGAAGCCAATGAAGAGAGGCCAATATGGGTGAGATATGCTCTCTCCTTCTAGTCCCCGTTAGTACTCTAGCTGCAGCATTTTGAATTAACTGAAGGCTTTTCAGGGAACCTTTAGGACAACCTGATAATAATGAATTACAATAGTCCAGCCTAGAGGAAATAAATGCATGAATTAGTTTTTCAGCATCACTCTGAGACAAGACCTTTCTAATTTTAGAGATATTGCGTAAATGCAAAAAAGCAGTCCTACATATTTGTTTAATTTATGCTGCTAATTCTTCTAACAGAAAAACAAATCCACCACACTGTAAACCGTGCAGGGGTGGGCATCGAGGGCCGAGACACTGCAGATTTTCCTTGCAACCAATCACCTCAGCAGGTGGGTTGCTGCTGAGCTTCTCCCCTGAACATAAACACCTGATCATCATTGAAATCACCTGCTGAGGTGATTGGTAGCAAAGAAAACCTGCAGTGTCTCGACTCTTCGTGGCACGATTGCCCACCCCTGGGGGCATGAAGAGCTGTTAGGATGAAAAGCTGGACAAATTTCTGACATGATTTTTCACTGGACTGAGGAACTACGCAGGTTTTTTTTTTTTTTTTTTTTTTTTTTTTTTTTTGTTTTGGAAGTATGCAAAGTCAGTGCACAGCTTCATGGACTACATCAACGATCTGTTTTTCCAAGTTGACTGAGAACAATTTTTGGACTCCTATTTAAAGTTTGTGTTGGACTGTTGATGTCAAAGCACCAGTGATACACACCATTAATAAAATGACATAGATCTATTTTAGCCGTTATATAAAACAAATAATGAGTGTTTTTACATTCTTTCAATGGTACGAATATTTCTTGAGGTGAAAGATGGAACGTACCATTCAACGAGGCCACTGAACTCATAAACATTTATTATTTGTATATTCATTAATTAATTTTCAAAACCCATGTATTCCAATTAAGGGTAGCCTTTAACTATTAAATTCAAAAACACTGTGATCCTTGTTCATCCAACTGAGGTTGATTGTGTTTCAACAAATCAACTGTATTGTTTTATTTGGTAATGTATTGAGACCCCTCATGATGTTGACCTTTTCATATTTGCTGTTTCGCAGTTGTGAATCTTACGCCCTCCGTGACTCACACGAGAGGTTGGTTTCAGCAGAGTTCTGGTTTAGAGAACAATGTAAACAAACTTCATGAAGTATGGACAACAAGTACAGCAGAAGTCCATCACAGGTGCGACACCTCCTCTACATAACCCTCTTAACTTGGGAGAACATGTCATCATAATCACCCATGAACTCGCTGAATCAACGCCATCCATATCCTCGCTAGCCATTGTTAACGTGCTGTGAAATACCGAAACTCTGCTGGCGCTGCGGTGCATTCTGGGAAGCACAGGGGGCCATCAGGGGGATTATGGGAAATGTTAAAGTGCTGAATGGACTCTGGAACAATGTTTGAAAGACAAGTGTTGCAAAGGTTTCAAAATAATCCTGGAGCAGTGTTTCCAGTTAGCCATCACTAATTCGCAGGACAGACAAACACACAAAAGCAGGTTTCTACAAATACAGCTACAGGACTCCTTCAAAGTTGGTCGTGGGTGTCTTGGTGGCTTCCTTCACTCATCTCCTTGCATATCACTTTGTTTTTGACAAATGTCTACTCCAGACAGGTTTACCACACAGTAATATAGTGTTTTTAGTTTTTTAATAATTTAGCCAAGAGACTTGGAAATGTTCATCCATCCACTGTCTTGTCTCCAGAAAACTTGGCTGTAAAAGTGATGATTTCTATTTTTAAAAGTACTTATATTTATTTTCTCCAGTTTCTTGTAGGGTCTGAAAATGGAGGGACTGTGTGTAAAATGGATGTAATTCCAAAATACTTGGATTTGTAGTTTGCATTTGTGGT
The DNA here is from genome assembly GCF_902500255.1 of Thalassophryne amazonica. Taxonomy (NCBI): domain Eukaryota; kingdom Metazoa; phylum Chordata; class Actinopteri; order Batrachoidiformes; family Batrachoididae; genus Thalassophryne; species Thalassophryne amazonica. Next base: position 53,632,817 of record NC_047116.1, read on the forward strand.
TTTTGTGCTAAAAGTTTCCTGGACATGTTGCACACATTACCCTTTATTTCTTCAGGAAAAAAAAGAACTTTAAATGTCAGCTGAATACTTCTCTGAGGTTGTGGTGTGGTGCATGGTTCCTTTTTAACATCATTCACAAACATATACATTTAAATTTAAGGAACTGCTCACACTGACAGGCATTTCCCAGTGTACAAATGAATCACTCAGTCCTGGTGACCCTGTTCTGTTTAACAGAACAGGGTCACCAGCAGAAAAAATTCCCGATTCCCAACCTGAGGATTGGGATAATAATCTCATAGAAAGAAATCCCTGTTCAATGTTCCTCACAGCAGTGGATGGAAAAGAAATTATAGACATTGTGAATAATTGTAAATATAAAACATCTACCGATTTAAATGAATTGATATGGTGGTGGTAAAACAGGTCATTGAATGGATTGTAGAACCATTAACATACATCTGTAACCGGTAAATTTCCCAATCAAATGAAAATAGCTAAGGTTGTGCCGCTGTATAAGACTGGGGATAGACACCACTTCACAAATTACAGACCTGTTTCTTTGCTTCCACAATTTTCCAAATTATTAGAAAAGTTATTCAATAATAGATTAGACAAATTCATAAATAAACATAAATTACTTACTGATAGTCAATATGGATTCAGAGCACATAGTTCAACATCACTTGCATTAATAGAAACAGTTGAGGAGATTACAAACGCCATAGACCACAAATTACATTCAGTTGGAATATTTATAGACCTTAAAAAGGCTTTTGATACAATCAATCATGACATATTAATCAATAAACTTGAACAGTATGGGATTAGGGGGTTGGTGTTGCACTGGGTGAGAAGCTACTTAACAGAAAACAGTTTGTGAAGTTGGGGGAATATACATCATCATGCTTGGACAATGCTTGTGGCGTCCCACAGGGGTCAGTATTGGGTCCAAAACTGTTTCTAATTTATATAAATGATATTGTCAATGTTTCCAAAATATTAAAATTAGTATTATTTGCAGATGACACAAGCATTTTTTGTTCAGGGGGGGATTTGCAGGAGTTACTGAGGAGGATCAGTATAGAAATGGGAAAATTGAAAATATGGTTTGACAGAAACAAATTATCATTAAACTTAAGTAAAACAAAATACATGTTATTTGGCTATTGTAATACAGACATACAGGTTCAGTTACAAGTCGAGGGGGTAGATATTGAAAGGGTACATGAAAATAAGTTTCTGGGGGTGATAATAGATGATAAGATAAACTGGAAGACTCATATAAAACATATACAAAGTAAACTGTCAAGAAGCATTTCAGTTCTAAACAAAGCGAAACATATTCTGGACCACAACTCACTCCGCATTCTTTACTGCTGACTGGTTTTACCATATTTACAGTACTGTGCAGAGGTATGGGGTAATACTTATAAAGGTACAACACAATCACTATCAGTAATGCAGAAAAGAGCTATAAGAATTATTCATAATACTGGCTATAGAGATCATACAAATCCACTATTTTTACAATCCAAATTCTTAAAATTCACAGACTTGGTTCATTTTCAAACAGTACAAATCGTGTATAAAGCAATAAACAATTTACTTCCAGCAAATATTAAAAATATGTTTTTTAACAGATCAGGGGATTACAGTCTGAGGGGGAGATTTAATTTAAAGCATCAGTGGGCACGAACAACATTAAAAGGTTTCTGTATTTCTGTCTGTGGGGTGAGGATGTGGAACAGATTGGGAGTGGGGCTCAAGCAATGTCCAAGCATTAACCAGTTCAAACAGCGGTACAAAAATATGTTTTTTTTCTAGGTATAGGGAGGAGGAAGGGTAATGAGGGTTAGGGTGTTTTTGTTTTTTGCTTCGGCTTGTAAATATATAGTATTTTGTATGTAAGTAGGTATGTGTAGGTGTATATTTATGTTTGTGTGTGTATATATATATATATATATATATATATATATATATATATATATATATATATATATATATATATATATATATATATATATATATATATATATATATATATATACATATTGATATCGGTTTAGGTGTGTAGGAATCTATGTGTATATGTGGCAAAGGGTATCACTGGTTGTGGGGAAGAAGGGCTAGGGAAAAATAAGCTGATGCTTCACCCTACCCCTTTTCGGACATGTTGGGTACACAGTAGGAACTTTTTTGTTGTTGTCTTCACTGATCTATCTTGTAATTGTTGTATCAAATGTTCGAAATAAACAGTTTTCATTCATTCATTCAAACAAACAAATACAGATTTGGAGATTTTATAGTTTGTAGTGTCAATGAACCTGATGAAAACTGACAATAAATCCATGATCCAAGTTACCACCTAAGATGACTAAATAAAACTTTCTATCCAGCCTTGGTAGAGCATGGCCCACATAAACATCAATGATCCATTCCAGAGTGGTGGGTAGGGGTCAATTAAAAATCACACAGGGGTCAAACTCATGCTAAAAACTCTACTACATTATTTTACTGATCACAAGGAGTCCAACAAGGGATAGTTTGTACTACCTATGGCCAGAACCAATGGACTTAATGGATCAAAAACAGTATAAATTGTGATAGATTTCACTTTGCACAGGGAGTAAAATTAAAATATCTCCAATTTTGGTTAAATAGTGATGCAAATTACTGGTTGAGGTAATCAATCAATCAATCAATTTTTTTATATAGCGCCAAATCACAACAAACAGTTGCCCCAAGGCGCTTTATATTGTAAGGCAAGGCCATACAATAATTATGTAAAACCCCAACGGTCAAAACGACCCCCTGTGAGCAAGCACTTGGCTACAGCGGGAAGGAAAAACTCCCTTTTAACAGGAAGAAACCTCCAGCAGAACCAGGCTCAGGGAGGGGCAGTCTTCTGCTGGGACTGGTTGGGGCTGAGGGAGAGAACCAGGAAAAAGACATGCTGTGGAGGGGAGCAGAGATCGATCACTAATGATTAAATGCAGAGTGGTGCATACAGAGCAAAAAGAGAAAGAAACAGTGCATCATGGGAACCCCCCAGCAGTCTACGTCTATAGCAGCATAACTAAGGGATGGTTCAGGGTCACCTGATCCAGCCCTAACTATAAGCTTTAGCAAAAAGGAAAGTTTTAAGCCTAATCTTAAAAGTAGAGAGGGTGTCTGTCTCCCTGATCTGAATTGGGAGCTGGTTCCACAGGAGAGGAGCCTGAAAGCTGAAGGCTCTGTCTCCCATTCTACTCTTACAAACCCTTGGAACTACAAGTAAGCCTGCAGTCTGAGAGCGAAGCGCTCTATTGGGGTGATATGGTACTATGAGGTCCCTAAGATAAGATGGGACCTGATTATTCAAAACCTTATAAGTAAGAAGAAGAATTTTAAATTCTATTCTAGAATTAACAGAGCAGAGCAACAGCCTCAGAGGAGCTCAGCGATATGTGTGGAAACTAGGGGTGTGAATCTTTCAGTGTCTCAAGATTTGATTAGATTCCGATTCATGGGGTCACAATTTGATTCAAAATCGATTTTCAATTCCAAATCAATTCAGTATACAGAGCTGCTGATTTCATGGTCTACTCAAGTGTGCTGCAGTGTGGTACGAAAGGTGGTGTGGCAAATGATGCCATGTAAGCAAAGTGTGTCTAAGATGATGCAGTTTTATGCTTGAAAAAGGTCATTGTCTGGACAATTTATAACCTTGTGTAACCTTGTGATAGCATCTTTGCGACAGAATGTTTTTTGCATACAGAAATTGCTGACACCCTTGAATTACTCATCGTGCCTGCACAAGAATTTCTTATGATTGTCTTCCCGGATACAGGTTGTGCAAAATGTGACCTGACTACAGGCTGTGAAACCCAACAAAGTTATCAGAAACCAGATGAGCCATACATGCCGGCATAACAGATGTGTTGTACTGACAGTTTCATGCTCCTCCTATATAATAATGTGTGAGCCCAGAGCTCAGTGAACTATGGGTTCACTGAGCTCCAGAAAACTTGGCTGTAAAAGTGATGATTTCTATGTTAAAAAATGCTTATATTTATTTTCTCCAGTTTCTTGTAGGGTGTGAACATGGAGGGACTGTGTGTAAGATGGATGTAATTCCAAAATACTTGGGTTTGTAGTTTACATTTGTGGTTTTTGTGCTAAACGTTTCCTGGACATGTTGATGAACTGAGTCATGACCAAGTATTCAATAAAAATCTTTATACTGATTCGTTCTGTCTCGAGTGAGCTCTGAAACTTATTTAAAAATAATTCTGACAGTTAATGTAAACAAAAGCAAATCTATGATTAAGAGTATTCGTTTTCCACAACGCTGTAGGGTTGCAGATCTTTGGAAATGAAACAGGTGATGGATCTAGTTGTTCTTTTTGCACGTTCAGAATTCAGAATCAGCACCTCTAAATCTGAGGCCATGGTTCTCAGCAGGAAATTGATATATTGCCTACAGGTAGAGAATGAGATCTTGCCCCAAGTGAAGAAGTTCAAGTCGGGGTCTTGTTCATGAGTGAGGGGACAATGGAGCGTGACATTGGATGGAGAATCGATGCAGCAGGGCGGTATTGCATTTGCTCTACCATACTGTTGTGACGAAAAGAGAGCTGAGCCAAAAGGCGAAGCTCTCAATCTACTGGTCACTCTTCCTTCCTACTCTCACCTATGGTCATGAGGGTTGGGTCATGACTGAAAGAACTAGATCGCGGATAAAAGCGACCGAAATGGGCTTCCTTAGGAGGGTGGTTGGTGTCTCCCTTAGAGATAGGGTGAGAAGCTCAGTCATCAGTGGGGAGCTCGGAATAGAGCTGCTGGTCCTTCATGCTGAAAGGAGCCAGCTGAGGTGGTTCAGACATTTGGTAGGGATGCACTGTGGTCGCATCCCTAGGGAGGTGTTTCAGGTACGTCCATCTGGGAGGAGACCCCCGGGAAGACCCAGGACTAAGTGGAGAGATTATATCTCCACACTGGCCTGGGAACACCTCGGGATCCCCCAGTCAGAGGTGGTCAATGTGGCCTGGAAAAGGGAAGTCTAGGGTCCGCTGCTGGAGCTGGTACCTCATGACCCGATCCCGGATAAGCGGTTGAAGATGAGTGATGAGTGTGGCATTCAGAATTGGTTGTTGTGTGGGCCGCCAGAAGAGGAGGTACTGCTGGCCCACCACCAGAGGGCGCCCTGTCTGGAGTGCGGGCTCCAGGCACCAGAGGGCGCAGCCGCCTCACAGGAGCAGCCAGGGTGACAGCTGTCACGCATCACCTGCAACAGCTGTTACCAATCATCTGATCAGCAGGAGTATATCAGCAGGACGACGTCTCCACCTCTTTGCCGAGATATCGTTCTACCTGGAAGGTAACGTACCTCAGCTGTCTGCTTGACAATATCCTTTGTGACTTTTGTGCATTATCTTTTGGACTGTTTTTCCAACGAGAGGTGGAGGTAGCTTTCCTGCCGTGCTGATTCCTGGGTGCAAACGCATCCTCATTCACTTGCTTTTTGTTCCTCGCCAGCAGTACCAGATCCGACACGCGGAGGCAGTGGCCACCTGGGAGTTCGGGACTTGGCGGCTCCAGTATTCCCGGGGTCTGGTGGCGGAGGAAATCGTGTGGTTCCGGTTCTGCTTTGGACAGGCGTCTCCTATCTTCGAGCCTGCCCACACGACACATTGTGAATTGGCTATTGTCTATTGTTGCAATCTGTTGTATTTGTTGTGCACATTCACAACAGTAAAGTGTTGTTATTTGACCTATTCCATTGTCCGTTCATTTGCGCCCCCTGTTGTGGGTCCGTGTACCTACACTTTCCCAACAGGATATCTCGACCATCGTCATGGATCCCGAGGGGCGTCAACCGGCTGTTGAACGGCCAATGGAAGAACAGGGCGCACAGGCGTCCACAGGAGGAATGATCGGTGAGTTGCAGCGGATCCTCACCGCTTTCACGGCTCGGTTGGATTTAATGACCGAGCAGAACGTCCTCCTTAACCGCAGGGTGGAGGCTCTCGCCGCGCAGGTGGAAGCGCGCCCTCAGGGCGCTGCTGCGGCTCTCCCTCCTGTCGACCCTGTGCGTACAAGTGACGTTCCACAGGTCGTTCAACGACCCCCCCCCCACCTTCCCCGGAAGCATACATAAGCCCTCCAGAGCTGTACGGAGGTTGTGTGGAGACGTGCGCGGACTTCCTTATGCAGTGTTCGCTCGTCTTTGCACAACGTCCTGTCATGTACGCGACTGATGCCAGCAAGATAGCTTATGTAATAAACCTGCTTCGTGGTGAGGCACGCGCTTGGGCTACAGCGCTCTGGGAGCAAAATTCATGGCTCCTTCTGACATATGATGGGTTTGTGAGGGAGTTCAGAACAGTGTTCGATCACCCAAATAGAGGAGAGACCGCTTCAGCCGTGCTGCTGTCAATGAGACAGGGGCGCCGGAGCGCAGCTGCCTATGCAGTCGACTTCCGCATCGCGGCTGCGAGGTCCGGCTGGAATAGCACTGCCCTCCGCGCCGCCTTTCAATCAATCAATCAATTTTTTTTTTATATAGCGCCAAATCACAACAAACAGTTGCCCCAGGCGCTTTATATTGTAAGGCAAGGCCATACAATAATGATGTAAAACCCCAACGGTCAAAACGACCCCCTGTGAGCAAGCACTTGGCTACAGTGGGAAGGAAAAACTCCCTTTTAACAGGAAGAAACCTCCAGCAGAACCAGGCTCAGGGAGGGGCAGTCTTCTGCTGGGACTGGTTGGGGCTGAGGGAGAGAACCAGGAAAAAGACATGCTGTGGAGGGGAGCAGAGATCGATCACTAATGATTAAATGCAGAGTGGTGCATACAGAGCAAAAAGAGAAAGAAACAGTGCATCATGGAACCCCCCAGCAGTCTACGTCTATAGCAGCATAACTAAGGGATGGTTCAGGGTCACCTGATCCAGCCCTAACTATAAGCTTTAGCAAAAAGGAAAGTTTTAAGCCTAATCTTAAAAGTAGAGAGGGTGTCTGTCTCCCTGATCTGAATTGGGAGCTGGTTCCACAGGAGAGGAGCCTGAAAGCTGAAGGCTCTGCCTCCCATTCTACTCTTACAAACCCTAGGAACTACAAGTAAGCCTGCAGTCTGAGAGCGAAGCGCTCTATTGGGGTGATATGGTACTATGAGGTCCCTAAGATAAGATGGGACCTGATTATTCAAAACCTTATAAGTAAGAAGAAGAATTTTAAATTCTATTCTAGAATTAACAGGAAGCCAATGAAGAGAGGCCAATATGGGTGAGATATGCTCTCTCCTTCTAGTCCCCGTCAGCACTCTAGCTGACGGGGACTACCAATAGCCTGGTGGCTAAGGACGAACCGCGGGATTTAGATGGGCTTATTGATCTCGTCATACGATTAGACAATCGGTTGGAAGAACGCCGTCGGGAACGAGACGAAGGGCGTGGCCGGGCACGCGCCGTCCCTCTCCCTTCCGGTTCCGACCGCGTTCCGCCCTCCCCACGCTCCACGGCCCCTGCGCTCCGTGTGGTTACAGCTCCCCCTGCTGACGAAGCTATGGACACGAGCAGGGCCACATTTAGGGCACCAGATAGACAGAGGAGGCTGGCCCGCGGAGCGTGTTTTGTTTGTGGCTCGATAGAGCATCAGGTAAGAGACTGCCCCGAGCGGTTAAACACCAACGCCCGCCCCTAGAAACTGGGCTAGGGGTGGGCCGAGACATTCACGTGGGACACACCCACATTGCCACACGACTCCCAGTTACAATCCTTTATGAGGATTTAACCCTGAAGGCCCCAGCACTGGTGGACACGGGCTCTGAAGGGAATCTGTTAGACAGCAGATGGGCCAGGGAGATAGGGTTCCCTCTGGTGGCGCTTACCTCGCCTGTGCAGGTGCGGGCACTAGATGGCTCCCTACTCCCTCCAATCACACATAAGACACCACCTGTAACTCTGGTGGTGTCAGGAAATCACCGGGAGGAGATCGAGTTTTTTGTGACTCCTGCTACCTCCCGTGTGATTTTAGGGTTCCCCTGGATGTTAAAACACAATCCCCGGATCGATTGAACGTCCGGGGTAGTGGTTCAGTGGAGCGAGACCTGCCATCGGGTATGTTTAGGTTCCTCGGTTCCTCCCGGTACCCAGGCTAAGGAGGAGGTCAGAGTCCCGCCCAATCTAGGGACGGTGCCGGTGGAGTACCATGACCTTGTGGATGTATTCAGTAAGGATCTGGCGCTCACCCTTCCCCCCCACCGTCCGTACGATTGTGCCATTGATTTGGTTCCGGGCGTTGAGTTCCCGTCCAGCAGGTTGTACAACCTCTCACGACCTGAGCGCGAATCAATGGAGACCTACATCCGGGACTCTTTAGCTGCCGGGTTGATCAGGAATTCCACCTCCCCGATGGGTGCAGGTTTCTTTTTTGTGGGAAAAAAGGATGGCGGACTACGTCCATGCATTGATTACAGGGGGCTGAACGAAATCACGGTTCGTAACCGATACCCATTGCCCTTGTTGGATTCAGTGTTCACGCCCCTGCATGGAGCCCAAATGTTCACCAAGCTCGATCTTAGAAATGCGTATCACCTGGTTCGGATCCGGAAGGGAGACGAGTGGAAGACGGCATTTAACACCCCGTTAGGTCACTTTGAGTACCTGGTCATGCCGTTCGGTCTTACAAACGCCCCCGCAATGTTCCAAGCATTGGTTAATGATGTCTTGCGGGATTTCCTGCACCGATTCGTCTTCGTATATCTGGATGATATACTCATCTTCTCTCCGGACCCTGAGACCCATGTTCGGCATGTACGTCAGGTCCTGTAGCGGTTGTTGGAGAACCGACTGTTTGTGAAGGGCGAGAAGTGCGAGTTTCACCGCACTTCTTTGTCCTTCCTGGGGTTTATCATCTCCCCCAACTCCGTCGCTCCTGATCCGGCCAAGGTTGCGGCGGTGAGAGACTGGCCCCAACCCACTAGCCGTAGGAAGCTGCAACAGTTCCTCGGCTTTGCTAATTTCTACAGGAGGTTCATTAAGGGCTACAGTCAGGTAGTTAGCCCCCTGACAGCCCTGACCTCACCAAAAGTCCCCTTCACCTGGTCGGATCGTTGCGATGCCGCGTTCAAGGAGTTGAAACGGCGCTTCTCGTCTGCACCCGTTCTGGTGCAGCCCGATCCTGGTCGCCAGTTAGTGGTTGAAGTGGACGCCTCGGACTCAGGGATAGGAGCTGTGCTTTCTCAGAGCGGGAAGACCGATAAGGTCCTTCACCCGTGTGCCTATTTTTCCCGCAGGTTGACCCCGGCCGAACGGAACTATGACGTCGGCAATCGAGAACTCCTTGCGGTGAAAGAGGCTCTTGAAGAGTGGAGACATCTGTTGGAGGGAACGTCCGTGCCATTCACGGTTTTCACTGACCACCGGAACCTGGAGTATATCAGGACCGCCAAGCGGCTGAACCCCAGGCAAGCCCGCTGGTCACTGTTCTTCGGCCGTTTTGACTTCCGGATCACCTACCGTCCCGGGACCAAGAACCAGAGATTGGATGCCTTGTCCCGGGTACATGAAGATGAAGTCAAAATGGAGTTGTCGGATCCACCGGAACCCATCATCCCGGAGTCCACTATTGTGGCCACCCTCACCTGGGACGTAGAGAGAACCGTCCGGGAGGCCCTGGCACGAAGCCAGGACCCCGGAACTGGGCCGAAGAACAGACTCTACGTCCCACCAGAAGCTAGGGCTGCAGTCTTGGACTTCTGTCACGGCTCTAAGCTCTCCTGTCATCCAGGGGTGCGAAGAACCGTGGCAGTTGTCCGCAGCGCTCTGGTGGGCGTCCCTAGAGGCCGACGTCCGGGATTATATCCAGGCCTGCACCACCTGCGCCAGGGGCAAGGCTGACCATCGCAGGGCTTCGGGACTGCTCCAGCCGCTGCCCGTGCCCCATCGCCCCTGGTCCCACATTGGCCTGGATTTTGTCACGGGCCTCCCGCCGTCCCAGGGCAACACCACCATCCTCACGATAGTGGACCGATTCTCCAAGGCGGCCCACTTCGTGGCCCTCCCGAAGCTCCCGACGGCCCAGGAGACAGCGGACCTCCTGGTCCACCACGTCGTCCGGTTGCATGGGATCCCAACAGACATCGTCTCCGATCGCGGTCCCAGTTCTCCTCGCAAGTGCCTGGAGGAGCTTCTGCCGGGAACTTGGGGCCCGGTGAGTCTCTCATCCGGTATCATCCCCAGACAACGGGCAAGCAAGAACTGCCAATCAGGAGGTGGAGCGGCCCTGCATTGCGATGACAGCCACGCACGCCGGCGGCCTGGAGTACCCAATTCTGGCCTGGAGTCGAGGTATGCCCATAACAGCCAGTGTCGGCAGCCACCGCCTCTCCCCTTTCGAGGTGTGTCTGGGGTTACAACCTCCTTTGTTTCCGGTGGTTGAGGGAGAGGTCGGTGGCCCTCGGTCCAGGGCCCACCTACGGAAGTGCCGTCGGGTGTGGCGTGCCGCCCGTTTCTGCCTTGCTGAGGGCCCGGATGAGGACGACGCCCATGCAGACCGTCGGCGGACCCCGGCCCCTACGTACCGGCCAGGGCAGGCAGTGTGGTTGTCTACCAAGGACATACCCCTTCAAGTGGACTCCCCTAAACTGCAGGACCAGTATATCGGTTCCGTTCAAGATCATCAAGGTCATCATCCCAGCCGCAGTGAGGCTTCAGTTTCCGGCCTCACTGCGGATCCATCCCGTTTTCCCCACGTGTCCCGGATCAAGCCCCATCACACCTCACCCCTCTGTATCCCGTCCGGCACCACCTCCTGCCCTGATCATCGCATGGCGAGCCGTCTTGGACTGTGCTCCGGCTCTTAGATGATCCGGAGGGATGGGCCGGGGCTTCCAGTATTTGGTGGACTGGGAGGGGTACGGACCTGAAGAACGCCTCCTGGGTGAAGAGAGCTGCATCCTGGACCCGCCCTCCTGGCCGATTTCTAATCCGCCGCCACCCCGACAAGCCTGGTCGGGCGCCAGGAGGCCGCCCGTTGATGGGGGGGGGTCCTGTTGTGTGTGGCCGCCAGAAGAGGAGGTACTGCTGGCCCCACCACCAGAGGGCGCCCTGTCTGGAGTGCGGGCTCCAGGCAACCAGAGGGCGCAGGCCGGCCTCACAGGAGCAGCCAGGGTGACAGCTGTCACGCATCACCTGCAACAGCTGTTACCAATCATCTGATCGGCAGGAGTATATTCAGCAGGACAACGTCCTCCACCTCTTTGGCCGAGATATCGTTCTACCTGGAAGGTAACGTACCTCAGCTGTCTGCTTGACAATATCCTTTGTGACTTTTGTGCATTATCTTTGGACTGTTTTTATCCAACGAGAGTGGAGGTAGCTTTCCTGCCGTGCTGATTCTGGGTGCAAACGCATCCTCATTCACGTTGCTTTTTGTTCCTCGCCAGCAGTAACCAGATCCGACACGCGGAGGCGTGGCCACCTGGGAGTTCGGGACTTGCGCTCCAGTATTCCCCGGGGTCTGGTGGCGGAGGAAATCGTGTGGTTCCGGTTCTGCTTTGGACAGGCGTCTCCTATCTTCGAGCCTGCCCACACGACACCTTGTGAATTGACTATTGTCTATTGTTGCAATCTGTTGTATTTGTTGTGCACATTCACAACAGTAAAGTGTTGTTATTTGACCTATTCCATTGTCCGTTCATTTGCGCCCCCTGTTGTGGGTCCGTGTACCTACACTTTCCCAACATTGGTAGGAAGTTTGTTAAAGAGATGCAGTGGGCGCTGGTCAGCTCCTGGTGTTGCCTCTGGGGCTCTTCAACTTTTTTTGACCCAGGGTGATGGCGTACTACTGGTGCCCCAGTGTTGGTTTTGTTTCTGAAATGTTTCACCTTCATTTTGCATATTAGACACATGAAGCTCCTTCTTACACAGTAAAATTACCAGTATAAAACTACATATGGTCCTACTCTGGTCAGAGTGGGACCATATGTTCACTGTCAGTGTTAATTTAACACTGGTGCTGAGTACCCACTATAAGGATCCAAAGTGCACCCAAATTCTTGCTTTTAATGTGGACGGAGCTGAAGTTCTGTCACGAAAATGAAAATGTGAAAATGTGAAAAATGTGAGGAAATAATCCTAAAATGGAGATTCATATTTCAAAGAAGGGTGTTGGCTAATGGGCCGTTTTCCTCCATATGATGGGCACTTCTCAGACAACAATAGGCCTACATGAAGCAAATAAATTGAAAATAAATAATTCAAGATTTGCAATGTTTTTATCTATTGTAGGAGCCACAACCTAAGCTAATTTAAGTTCAAGTTAAATATGATGCAAAATTCAAATTTCATTATTTTGTATTACATTTCATATCATTTGATGTTATGCATAGGTCATAAATAATATTTAAAAGGTTAAGAACACATTGATATTGGCTGAATATAGCATTTGCTCTGATGTTCAAAAATATACACACAGTAGTTTTAGTCTGTGAGCAGGAGAGCGCTGCATCAGATGCTTTAACACTGTAACAGAGTGTAAATGTGAACTTTATTTTTCATTATATTTTTAATTGGATCACAGCTCTTATCATTCACATTAGATAAATTTACTCTGTAGTGCGTTGTTTTGTTTTTTATTTTGACTTGTTACACGATGTGTCATGCCAGAACACCTTTAATATTTTATCAATTTTAAGTTTGTTTGAATTTTGCAAAAATGACACCATGTCATAAAACCTCACTCTATATAGATTAAAAATCATCATAGGCAGCATTGCCATTCAGTGAATATTCCATCTGTGAAATCTTAACACCAAACATCAACATTTGTAATAAATTGGCGGGCTTTGTTGTGTGGGCCGCTGAAGAGGAGGTACTGCTGGCCCACCACCACCAGAGGGCGCTCCTCGGATAATGTGGAAGTTTTCAACTTGAAACGGAGAGACGCTGCCGCCTCGAAGCCCAGATCGCCGTCAGGCGCCGTGGGCTGTCCTTAAAGCGACACTACCAGACAAAAATCTCTCATCAGCCGTTAAAATTTTTACCGAAAACCAGCTGAATTTATTGAATGGTGTCCACTCAGTTGTGCCTTACAGCTTTTGAAAATTTTTTTATCAAACAAAGCAGCAGTCTCTGAGCCATTCCTAAACAATGAAAAATCGACGAGAGGGTGGGCCACTCCTCACTCAAAGACTGCCCACAGGCGAATGACGTAACCGACAGGCCGTGAAAAAACTCTTGTATGCTCACGAGGGTTTCAAGCATGTCTGATGTAATCACACGTGATTCAAATCCATATGGTTTTTGAAAAAAATAATAAGGTTGGATACTTTTCTAACAGACCTCGTATGTGACTCCTTCTACCTCCCGCGTGATTCTGGGCTTCCCGTGGATGATAAAACACAATCCCCGGATTGATTGGCCATCTGGGGTTGTGGCTCAGTGGAGCGAAACCTGCCACCGGGAGTGTTTAGGATCCTCGGTTCCCCCCGGTGTGACGGCTAATGAGGAGGTTAAAGTCCCCCCCCCAATCTGACGAGTAGTACCACGATCTTGCTGACGTCTTCAGCAAAGATCTGGCACTCACTCTTCCCCCGCACCGTCCGTATGATTGCGCCATTGATTTGATCCCGGGTGTTGAGTACCCATCCAGCAGGCTGTACAATCTCTCACACCCAGAGCGCGAATCAATGGAGACCTACATCCGGGACTCATTAGCTGCCGGGCTGATCCGAAATTCCACCTCCCCGATGGGTGCTGGTTTCTTTTTTGTGGGCAAGAAAGACGGCAGACTCCGTCCATGCATTGATTACAGAGGGCTGAACGAGATTATGTTTCGCAATCGATACCCGTTGCCCCTGTTAGATTCAGTGTTCACGCTCCTGCATGGAGCCAAAATCTTCTCAAAGTTGGATCTCAGGAATGCGTACCACCTGGTTCGGATCCGGAAGGGAGACGAATGGAAGACGACATTTAACACCCCATTAGGTCATTTTGAGTACCTGGTCATGCCGTTCGGCCTCACTAACTCCCCCGCGACGTTCCAAGCGTTGGTAAATGACGTCTTGCGGGACTTCCCGCACCGATTCGTCTTCGTATATCTAGACGATATACTCATCTTTTCCCCAGATCCTGAGACTCATGTCCAGCATGTACGTCAGCTCCTGCAGCGGTTGTTGGAGAACCGGCTGTTTGTGAAGGGCGAGAAGTGCGAGTTTCACCGCACTTCTTTGTCCTTCCTGGGGTTCATAATCTCCTCCAACTCCGTCGCCCCTGATCCGGCCAAGGTTGCGGCGGTGAGAGATTGGCCCCAACCAACAAGCCGTAGGAAGCTACAACAGTTCCTCGGCTTTGCAAACTTCTATGGGAGGTTCATCAAGGGGTATAGTCAGGTGGTTAGCCCCTTGACAGCCCTGACCTCCTCCAAAGTCCCCTTCACCTGGTCGGATCGGTGCGAGGCCGCGTTCAGGGAGTCGTAACGTCGGTTCTCGACTGCACCGGTTCTGGTGCAGCCCGATCCTAACCGCCAGTTCGTGGTTGAATTGGATGCCTCTGACTCACGGATAGGAGCTGTGTTGTCCCAGAGCGGAGAGTCCGACAAGGTTCTCCACCCATGTGCCTATTTTTCACGCAGGTTGACCCCGGCGGAGCGGAACTATGACGTGGGCAATCGGGAACTCCTTGCGGTGAAAGAGGCTCTTGAGGAGTGGAGACATTTGTTGGAGGGAGCTGTGGTGCCATTTACAGTTTTCACGGACCACCGGAACCTGGAGTACATCAGGACCGCCAAGCGGCTGAACCCCAGGCAAGCCTGCTGGTCACTGTTCTTTGGGCGTTTTGACTTCCGGATCACCTATCACCCCGGGACCAAGAACCAAAGATCGGATGCCCTGTCCCGGGTCCACGAAGACGAAGTCAAAACAGATTGTTGGGAGGCCCTGGCACGGAACACCAGAGGCCAGAGCTGCAGTCCTGGACTTCTGCCATGGTTCCAAGCTCTCCTGTCATCCAGGGGTGCGAAGGACCATGGCAGTAGTCCGACAGCACTTCTGGTGGGCGTCCATGGAAGCCGACGTCCGGGACTATGTCCAGGCTTGTACCACCTGCGCCAGGGGCAAAGCTGACCATCAACGGGCACAGGGACTCCTCCAGCCATTACCTGTGCCCCATCGCCCCTGGTCCCACATCGGCCTGGACTTCATCACGGGCCTCCCGCCGCCCAGGGCATGACAACCATCCTCACGATAGTGGACCGGTTCTCCAAGGCGGCCCACTTCATGGCCCTCCTGAAGCTCCCTATGGCCCAGCAGAACTCCTGGTCCACCACGTCGTGCGTCTGCATGGGATACCTACAGACATCATCTCCGATCGTGGTCCCCAGTTCTCCTCTCAAGTCTGGAGGAGTTTCTGCAGAGAACTGGGGGCCACCATCAGCCTCTCGTCCGGGTATCACCCGCAGACTAACGGACAGGCAGAACGGGCCAACCAAGAACTGGAACAGACCTTACACTGTGTGACATCCCGACGGCCTGGAGTGAACATCTGGCCTGGATCGAGTATGCGCATAACAGCCAGGTGTCCTCTGCCACCGGCCTCTCCCCATTTGAGGTGTGTCTGGGGTTCCAGCTCCCATTGTTTCCCATGGTGGAGGGAGAGGTCGGTGTGCCCTTGGTCCAGGCCCACCTGCGGAGATGCCGTCAGGTGTGGTGTGGCGCACCACCCGTTCTGCCCTGTTGAAGGTCGGATGAGGGCTAAGGCCCATGCAGACCGCTGGCGTTCCCCGGCCCCTGCATACCAGCCCAGGCAGGAAGTGTGGCTATCAACGAAGGACATACCCCTGCAAGTGGACTCCCCGAAACTGAAGGAACGCTTCATTGGTCCCTTCAAGATCCTCAAGATCATCAACCCGGCCACAGTGAAGCTCAAACTCCCAGCTTCACTGCGGATCCACCCTGTTTTCCATGTGTCCAGACTGAAACCACACCACACCTCACCCCTCTGTGCTCCCGGATCGGCGCCGCCTCCTGCCCAGATCATCAACGGGGAGCCGGCTTGGACGGTGCGCCGGCTCCTGGATGTCCGTCGGAAGGGCCGGGGGTTCCAGTACTTGGTGGACTGGGAGGGGTATGTACCCGAAGAACACTCCTGGGTGAAGAGGAGCTTCATCCTGGACCCGGCACTCCTGGCCGATTTCTACACCCGACACCCCGACAAGCCTGGTCGGGCACCAGGAGGCGCCCGTTGAGGGGGGGGGGTCCTGTTGTGTGAGCCGCTGAAGAGGAGGTACTGCTGGCCCACCACCACCAGAGGGCACCCTGCCCGAAGTGCGGGCTTCGGGCACGAGAGGGTGCTGCCGCACTGCAGAACCAACCGGGAGTGACAGCTGTCACTCATCACCCCTGCCAGCTGTCACTCATCAGCCATCACCACAAAAGCCGGGCAGCATCTCCACCTCACTGCCGAGATATCAGTCTACCTGGAAGGTAAACACTCAGCTGTTGTTTTGTGCTGTACCACATTCTGAACATTTGCAGGTGTACCTGTTTGACTGGTCAGCAGCTGTAAGCTGGGAGGAGACGACGCTTTTCGCTCCTCGGATAAGTAGTCTTTCAGGCTCTGCACATTATTGTTCCTGTGTGACTGTGCTTAGGAGGTGGAGGTGTTCCCTCCAAGTGGAGAAGAACTGTTTGCTGACTGTTTTGCTGGGTGTGCACACACCCACCATAAACTGTTTTTGCTTCCTGCCAGCAGTACCGATCCGACAGCTGGAGACGGTGGCCACCTGGGGAGATCAGGACTTGGCGTCTCCTGTGTGTTTCCAGATCCGGTGGCAGTGGAAATCGTGTGGGACCCGACTCTTCTCTGGATGGTGCTCTCCTATCCTCGAGCCTGCCCCCATGCCCCCTTCGTGTAATTGACTGTAATTTAAATTCTGTTTCCGTCTGTATTCCGTTGTGCACATTTACAACGGTAAATTGTTATTCTTTGGCTCATCCATTGTCCGTTCATTTATGCCCCCTGTTGTGGGTCCGTGTCCCTACACTTCCCAACAGGCTTGTCTGTGTAAACTCACATGCAGCGTCGCCTGACCTCATACAGGGGCAGCACGTCAATAATACAGTCTGATTCTTTAGAGACTTTCAAGTCCACACTTAAGACACGTTTATTTTCCCTTTTGTGTGGCTGTGGTACTATGCTTCCTACCCTTTTAAATTCATTTTATTAGGAAACAGAGGGAGTCTCGGTATCAGCTTTATCCAATATCTGGGTCTGATAGTGGAGTTTAGGGCTAGTGGCCGGCGATCACCTTAGTATTTCTTTTCTTGACAAATTATATCTTTAGTGTAGTTTTTCTGGACAACTGATTCTGTTTTCTTTTTCTTTCTGTCTAAAATGTGGCTGGATCCATGTGCTGGATTGGATGATTTCTGTGGCAGACGTGGGACGAATTCTGCTGTAGGAACAGCTCCAACGAGTGGCTCGATGACCCCAACCCCCTCATTTCCTAATGGTGGACTGGATGTCTGCATGGACCCTCTTCAACTGTTGTTGTGTTGTGTTCTGTATTGTAAACTTTTTTGGTGGCATGGCCTAAGCAGTGGGTCACCCCTTTGAGTCTGGTCTGCTTGAGGTTTCTTTCTCAGTATCATCAGAGGTAGTTTTTTCTTACCACTGTCACCTGTGTGCTTGTTCTAGGGGTTGGTAAGGTTTGACCTAACTTGTGTGAAGCACCTTGAGGCAGCTCTGTTCTGATTTGGTACTATATAAACTAAATAAACTGAATTGAATAGGTCGGCACAGTCTAGTTTGAACCTTGCATGATATCGCGGGATTTGACAACTTATGGGGACAATCGCTCCCTTTGTGCATTATATACACAGCATAACTTCACACGGACAAATGGTGTACTGTTTTATTTTCGACTGCAATCACCGAAGCAGTCGCGAAAAGTGTTTTTTTTTTCGGTTACCAGTGGAGAAGGGAAGACGAGGCAGATGGGAGAGGTCATGTCAGTAAGTGCTAGCCTACACAGCTAACCAGAGTCGCTGCATTCTCTCGCCTGCAAAACCGCCTCAACATGTTTGTGCTTTGGGTCGTAAACAAACCACAACACATGTCCACTTTCCACTGCATTATCAATTTGTCTTTGCATTTTCACTTTATTTGAGTGTAATTTGCCCAAAAACTCAGAGAAAGCACTATGGTTTTGTCCCCGGAAGTAGAGAAATTACGTCATATGCGTCATATTTACCCCTTTAGTGCCTGCCCTCAAATGAGACTGCGGTGCCCAATTGAAAGTGATATAAGACAAATGTGGATTGATACGCTTTGGCTTTTAGGTTCCTATTTTGGAATTTAAAAAAGGGAGTTAAACAATTCCAATTATTCTTCCAAACTTTCTGGATGGAGTGATGCAGTACTTCAACTGGCTGGTTTGGTCTGAGCGCACCTCACACACAGAGTGGGTTGAATCTGTCTATCTGGCAGAAAGCAAGAGACAGAGAGAGACTGAATTGAAATGTTATTGGTGACTGATGGAAACAAACAGGGTGATATACAGGCCTATGGAGGCAAACTGTTGTATGGAAGGTCATGTGAGAAGGTCATGTGACAGCAACTACATTTATTGCAGTGTGGAGAAGCTCAAACAAAATTTGAAAAATGTATTTTTCACATTTTTTGTTAAAAAAAATTTTAAACACTGAGTGGAAACGTACGTCTTCTTTCCTGAATCCAGCGAAAAAGACCTTCTCCGCTAAAGATGTCCCCATGAATGCTGGATTTAGCTTTCTCACATCATGGCAGCATTTTTGCAAAAAGCTAATGGAGCCGTGCAATACAGCGAAACGGCTGGAGTAAAATTGCACAGGAAACAGTAAAAAAAAAAAAAAAAAAATCATGATAGACAGTGGGAAAAAGGATGAATATCCCGTGACACAGAATCCACCAATCAAATGACAAGGAGCTAATTGGGTGACATATAAAAAAAATCTTGATCTTGTTGGTCTGTTACTTTGGAGACCAAGCTTTCAATATGGTCAAAATTTAATTTCTGTTTTAAAATTATTATTCTATTAAACAATCATCCAATATTTTGCATCACCTTTTATCAAAAGTGGGCAAATTTAAAATTTTTAACCCCAGTACAAACTAAAATCAGCCTTTGTCATCATTTTGAAGTTTTGCAATCCTTATAGTCAGACAAATAATTTTATATTTTTCAATATGACTGAAACATTTATTTATTTAGTGAGTTTTTCTGACCTCTGTGTGATCCTTCAGTGACCCCTACCTGGCTGCAGCTGCCACAATGGAAAGGTATCATACATTTTTGAAAAGGTCATAGTACACTGAGGCGGGATTGTAAGTGCTGTTTGGCAACCTTAGGTGATAAAGGTTAGGTCTAAGTGCACTGACATAGGCACTGCCATCTTTAAAGCAGCCTGAAAGCCATAGCACATGTGCTAACAACATCTGATTTACTGGAAAGCAGAAGTTTAAAAATAAAGCTGTGCCGTGGGATGACAAGTGAGAAGGAGGAAATTTTTGTCTTCACTTTTCATTCCAGCACTCTGCATCCAAATATACAGCCGGAAGAAGATAAATGGTTTAAGTCAAAGCATGTTGCCAAGTGGCATTATGCTGGGACCATGTTGCTTATCACTGCAGATCCATTATGGATGCATTTAACTTATAGCTAAATGGACTGCATTCTTGTAGTGTTTTTCTATCTGAATCAAACAATCATAGCACTTTGCAATGATGCCTTGCGTTCACCATTCACACACTGATGTCAGGGTGTTGCCATGCAAGATGCTAACACCAGAAGCAACTCATGGATTAAAGACTGTGCCCAAGGGGCTTTAGTGAGTGTCTTGTCTGGGGTTTGAACCAAGGATCCTCTGGTCTCAAGCCCAGTGTTTAACCACTAGACCATCACCACCCCATAGTTGAAGAAATTAAAGCATTTCCCTCAAAACACTCAACGTTATGTGTCTACATATGTCTACATCTACATCCTGAGAACTGTATTCAATCAATTATGGGTGAATGTGAGAACAATCATGCACAGACAGGCAAAGGTCCAACCCAGTCTCATGGCAGTTTGTGAGATTGGGTTACAAAAAGTACATTAATCGGTGGGTTCGTGACAGGGGTACGAAAATGGGGTGTTTTTCGTAACGGGGTAGGAATTAATTTCGTGATGAGGAGCACAGCATGTGGGGTGAAAGGGCGTCTTGGGGAGTCATGGTTAACATTTGGGGAGAGTACACACTTATGCTGTGGTTATGGTTAGAGTTGGGAGAAGGAGAAGATTCTAAATAGAAAAATTAAAAACCATGTCACGAAAAGTGGGACAAAAACGTGAGACCGGGCTGCAAAGGTCAGCCAATCAGCGACTAGCTAATTTGCAAAGCTAACTTTTTGTTAGCACATTAGGTTGTCAGCTAACTATGAAGACCATTAGCAGACTAATTAGCATCCATTAAATTTAGTTCAGCTAACTTTAATTCAGCCAGCAAATAATTGTAAACATTAAAATGATCCCGTTCCTGTTGGAGCTTGTATAATAATCCAGTAAGCAAACTTGACGCATGATGTAAAAGAGATAGAAGAGAAAGAGGTCAAGCCTGTGCCTTAATGAGCTTATTCAAATAATTTTCATTGTGTAATGTGTAGTTCTTAATATTTCATATTTATTTTATACCTTCTCCACTGTGATAAACTGTATGGTGAAAGGAAACTTCGGTTGAATTTCATTTGTTAATTTAATTAGTACATCATGACCATCATCTGATTTTAGCATGCTAAACCTTTTTGGGAACCTCCATATTTATGTTACAACATATTAAAATTTCTTCTCTTTTGCTCTGTTTTTCAGGGTTTTTGAGCTCATCAAAACAAAAATTAAACAAAATTCAATTCAAACAATTAGGTGGGTAGCTTTAGCTAACTCTTTTAGTGGTTTATCTGTATCAAGGTTAACTTTTCATGTAGGGGATTAGCAGTTATGGAAGCTAACTTTTAGCTTAGCTGTGATCACCACTGCTTACATGATTGACAGCGATGCAGCCATGCGTACACTGCAATCCATCACATTTCTTTGTGCATATTACTGAGTATCTTCTCTGCTTTCATTCTGCTTGAGTCGCCTCCATTCTGCACATCTATCCCCCATATTCAGGACCGGCTTCAATGGCTCTGCTTTGATCACAAAAGGATGCATCATTGTCAGACGCCCGTCGCTTTTATCAGCACCAGGCAGAATGTTTTTCTGTGTGGATGAGTGTTGGGAAAACCAACAGATGAAAGTTTCAATGGGAGGAAGAGAGGGCACACATGTCCAGTGAGCTAATTAACAGCGGTTTCCATGAGCTTTATTTATTAAATGATTTGGCATATTGCACAGTTTTTTTCTTTTTAAATTTGTTTGTGTTGAAGCAGTCAGTGTGGCTTTTGCAAATCACTGATTATGATCTCTGTGCTGAAGGTGGCATGTTCATTTACTTCTTGAAGATGAAGCTTGACAGCTTCACGTACAAATGTAGTTTAATGTTATGATACCAAATCTTGCAGAATACTGAAAAATGAAATGAATTGTACAGTGTTTGCTCAAATGCTTCAGGCACATCGAAGAATATTTATTTTCCTGCCCCAGTGTGATAAAGATTTTCAAGGTTTTTTTTTTAATTTAGATCAAAACTTAAATATTAAAGTGTTCTAACATCCCTTTTTTAACATAGATGAATTGAGATTTTAAATATGTAAATATTTACAAATCCAATTTATTAATATAAATAATTTTAAAAACTTGTCTTTGCAGGAACTTTAAATGGTGATAGACTGGCGTCCTGTCTAGGGTGTACCCCCCCTCACGACCTATGACTGGTGAGATAGGCTCCAGCCCTCCTGTGACCCTTAACTGGAGTAAGCAGGTACAGAAAATGAATAGATTGATGTCTTTGCAGGTGCACTACCAGGTAGACAAATACAGAAGACAACTCAGAAGCAGTGGGTGGTGGCCACACCAAGTGTGCTTGTTTCCAGTGCAGAAAGCTCCTTCCTGGTTCAAGACCAGCCCTGTCCACCCTCCATGTAACATGAAGTTGTGCATCAGGTGTAAAACCAAATGAACACGCAGATCCACCTCCGACATGCTGTGATGACCCCAAGTGAAACAAGGGAAAAGCCAAAGGGACTTGCTTATAGGTCATAACTCAGCAATAAAATTGTTTTTGAAAATAGTCAAATTTATGTTTGACACCAAGTTGTGCTTACAAAAAACCCATGTACATGCTGATGATTAACCTCACCTTTCCTGTTGGAGAGTAAAAAGTTGCTTGCTGATGACCAGCACTCAGGTCCGTTAGACACCACAGGAGCAAAGTGGACCTCAGTCAGGCAACGCTGATGTGTGTTGTGGTCCCGGAAAAATTTTAAATTCCATTATAATCTTCCAAGTTCATGTTAAAATGCCAGCAAGAATTGAGCTCCGCTACCGCTAGATAACCTCCGCCAGTACACTGTTACATCTCTGTTCGCCTCCACTGGCCTCCACTGACCAATGTCGAAGGCTCGACTGTTTGCACCACCTCCACTCGATCCTTTAGGCATGACGAAATATGTGGAAATGCAAAGGAATGTGTCTCGATGCACCAGTAGCAAGTGACACAATTGCAGAGGTACGTGCCGTTTATATCGGCTATATGTCACTTGATGTTTCAACAGTTGAATCGACAATCAGTTCTGATAAGCTCTGCTACTGCTCTGCGGACTGTGCTACTAAATCCCTGGTCCCACTGAATAATAAAGCCATGAATAATGAGCCACGTATGGATTTGTCAGAAATTTCAGTGATTATTTAAATAATGAGCCACATATATGCACATTGTGCAAACAATTAAAAAACACTGCGAGTGAGTGCGAGTGATTAATCCGCTACAAAATTATTATTTTATATACAGCATCCGGCGCACAAACCAGGTGGGATTGTCACGACGAAGTGCGCGAGAGGGCTGAGCCAAATTAGCATGTCCAAAATAGCCTGTCCTGTCTTCGTAGCCGCCAGGTACGCAGATAATGGTCTTCTAACAGCCATGTACTCACCACTAACATGCCTCTAACATCCTCGTTTGTCCTTGTAGTAGGTCATACACAAACTGGCCCACACTGTTTTTGCTAAATTTTTAACTTTTTTCAGTTAGCGCCACTCTCAGAGATAGCGCTTTATGCTGTATATAAAATAATTATTTCATAGCGGATTAATCATTTTCTGTCAGAGTCCGGCTGTTGAAAACACTTCTAATCGCTTCTGGAATTACAGAGGACCGTTTCAGCTGGAGCTTTTTTTCTGTCTCCCTCCTGTACTGCATGAGGTGGAGAACGTATCTGGAACAGCCTATAACGGAATTATTTGTAATGTTTATATTCTAATAGCTTGGTAAGACAGATGCATGTTCACTCCTTCTTATGAGCAGCTTTAAAATATGTTTATGATAGATATAAATCTTGCTATAATTGATCAGATGAGCTGCGCTGTGTGTGCTGACGCAATCACTCGCACTCACTGGCAGTGTTTTTTAATTGCGCAATATTCATATACGTGACTCATTATTTATGACTTTATTATTCAGTGGGACCAAAGATTTAGTCCTCTGTGATGTCAGTGGACCATCGCTAAATGTCAGTGCCCTACTTGCGTTGAAGACGTTCATTGATATTTAATTATATCTTACACACACACACACACACACACACACACACACACACACACACACACACACACACACACACACACACACACACACACACACACACAGAGTTTTCTGTCATTCATGATAAAAAATGGGAAAACAAAAATTCCAGGATCTGTTCCTTGGCTCATGCCCCACCCCCTTCACTGAAAATGAACCTGCTTGTTTTATGTAATTCTGCTGACACACAAACAAGCAAACAGTAATGAAAAGAAAACCTATTTTGCAGAGTGAATTATAGTGAGCAGGGAGAATAGAATAGAATAGCGCCTTTATTGTCATTGTACATATATGTATATATATGTCCTCTGCATTTAACCCATCCTAATTACAGTTAGACACAATCAACCACTAGGAGCAGTGGGCAGCCAGAGTCCGCCGCCCGGGGACCAATTCCAGAAGTAGAGACGCTGCCTTGGTCAGGGGCAGACACAGACATGGGCAGAACATGCAAACTCCACACAGAAATGATGGGAAGTGATCCCACGATCTTCTTGCTGTGAGGCACCAGTGCTAACCACTGAGCCACCGTGCCGCCCGGACATCGTAGAAGACATCATACTCTAATTTGTGCAACATTTGTCTGGTTGCTCCACTAATCTTCTCCACAGGTCCTTTGTTCAATTTCCACCAAACTTGGTATGAGGATGACCCCCCCCCCCCCCCCCCCCCCCCTCCAAAATGCATTTCAAGTGTCAGTTGCAGAAAAGGTCAAGGTCATTGTTACCAAATTTAAAAATTTGGATATGCACTTTCTAGTGGTGACCCTGAACAACTTCAGGCAACCAAAAGGTCATCAACTCTGATTTGCACTATCCTTGGCACACGTATGGAAGAGGGTTCTGGAATTGCCCAGATGATGTCATAGGTGAATCACTGGAGCCAAGACCATGTCTGCCTGTCTGTTGGCCAACTCCTCCTGGGTACTTTTTTTTTTTTTTTTTTTTTGCTGATTTCTACCAAAATTGGTATGACATTGAAGGTTCACCCTGAAATTGCCCTCAAAGAATTAATTTTGGCAGAGGTTAAGGGATCTGATTTTCAACACAATTTGGGCCACGTCCACAAACTGAAGAAGATTCCAGAACTGCTCTGGCAAGGTCATCCAGAGGTCAGTCATTTGGGTGAAGGTCACATTTATTTGGGTCAAATGTCATATTGCCTTTTTGGTCTTCATGCCTAAAAGTATTATTCCCTACCAGTAGTTTAATTAAAAACAAACGGACAGGATGTGACTGTAAAGTAGATAGTATATACTGTACAGTGAAGGACTAAGCAGGGAAATGAGAGACCGATGTGCCACAACAAGATCAGCCAAGAATGAAACATCATGTCTGGAACAGAAAGAAAACATTGTGACAGTTGCAAACAGTTGCAGTGTGAAGAGTGAGGCGTCCACTGTGTAATGACTCTGAGGCTGTCAGGAAAGCTTTCCCACACCTTGGAGAGAGTTATTTTGTTTTTGTAGGACTAGCTGAATTGTTCTTTGTGTGGTGTTTTAAACCCTGTTACTTTGCTGCAAGCATCTCAGTGGATGACAACTTTGTGCATTCACCTGACATCGAAATCCTCCTCACCTGTCAAGAGAAAAGAACAAATGCACAAAAACAAACAAACAAAAAAAAAAAACTGTAAATACATAAATGCAAAATCTACTATTGGTCTTTTATAGCTGATGTTGAATTCACAGTACTTAAAGTGTCAAACCACAAGCTTATGATGTACACAATTTACCAATTGTGCCAGCAAAAGCAATCAGGTTGTTATGAAGCCGTCAGGATCACGGATCAAGAGTTTTGTTTTCTCTGAAAAAAGATATCAATTTCTCCACCAGCAGTAACACAATGCTGTCATAAAAAAACAAAACCAAAAAAAAAAAATCCCCAACAACAGGAAGATCTACTTTGAGGATATATCCCTCTTCATCTAAGATGAACAAGCTGACACATGTTTTCCATAGCTGCTAGGAACGATGACTAAAAATTATTAATAGTGGGTGGTGGATAATTTTAATATGAATGCACCACACACATAATACAACCCCAATTCCAATGAAGCTGGGACATTGTGTAAAATGTAAATAAAACAGAATACAATGATTTGTAAATCCTCTTCAACCTATATTCAACTGAATACCCCACAAAGACAAACTTTATTGTTTTTGTGCAAATATTTGCTCATTTTGAAATGGATGCCTGCAACACATTTCAAAAAAGTTGGGATGGGCAACAAAAGACTGGGAAAGTTGATGAATGCTCAAAGAACATCTAATTAGAAACAGGTGAGTGATTGGGTATAAAGAGAGCATCCCCAGAAGGCTCAGCTGTTCACAAGCAAAGATGGGGTGAGAATCACCACTTTGTGAACAACTGCATGAAAAAATAGTCCAACAGTTTAAGAACAATGTTTCTCAATGTTCAATTGCAAAGAATTTAGGGATTCCATCATCTACAGTCCATAATATCATCAGAAGATTCAGTGAATCTGGAGAACTTTCTACACTTAAGCGGCAAGGCTGAAAACCAACATTGAATGCCCATGACCTTCGATCCCTCAGGCGGCACTGCATTAAAAACCAACATCATTGTGTAAAGGATCTTACCGCATGGGCTCAGGAACACTTCAGAAAACCATTGTCAGTTAACACAGTTCGTCGCTACATCTACAAGTGCAAGTTAAAACTCTACCATGCAAAGCAAAAGCCATACATCAACAACATCCAGAAACGCCGCTGCCTTCTCTGGGCCCGAGCTCATTTGAAATGGACAGGCACAAAGTGGAAAAGTGTGCTGTGGTCTGATGGGTCCATATTTCAAATTGTTTTTGGAAATCATGGATGTCGTGTTCTCCGGACAAAAGAGGAAAACCACCATCCAGATTGTTACCAGTGCAAAGTTCAAAAGCCAGGATCTGTGATGGTATGGGGGTGTGTTAGTGCCCATGGCATGGGCAACTTACACATCTGTGATGGCACCATCAATGCTGAAAGGTACATTCAGGTTTTGGAGCAACACGTGCTGCTATCCAAGCAATGTCTTTTTCAGGGACGTCCCTGCTTATTTCAGCAAGACAATGCCAAGCCATATTCTGTACGTGTTACAACAGTGTGGCTTTGTAGTAAAAGAGCGCGTGTACTAGACTGGCCTGCCTGCAGTCCAGACCTGTCGCCCATCGAAAATGTGTGGCGCATTATGAAGCGCAAAATACAACAATGGAGACACCGGACTGTTGAACAACTGAAGTCGTACATCAAGCAAGAATGGGAAAGAATTCCACCTACAAAGCTAGGTGGATTAGTGTCCTCAGTTCCCAAGTGCTTATTGAGTGTTGTGAGAAGGAAAGGTGATGTAACGCAGTGGTAAACATACCACTGTCCCAGCTTTTTTGAAACATGTTGCAGGCATCCATTTCAAAATGAGCAAATATTTGCACAAAATCAATAATGTTTATCAGTTTGAACATTAAATATCTTGTCTTTGTGGTGTATTCAATTGAATATAGGTTGAAGAGGATTTGCAAATCATTGTATTCTGTTTTTATTTACATTTTACACAACGTCTCAACTTCATTGGAATTGGGGTTGTAATACTAACACACAACACAAATGATCCACTGAACAGTGTGTGACATATAATGTGCTGTAACTCTTGTTAAACTTGCAAGAACATTTGGCAACACACTGTGTATTACAAGTATGTCAAAGCTTGGGTAGGTAACTATTCAGAAACACTTTTTGTTATATTGGGTGAAATAGTCCGTCTATCCGTCTAACAGTCGTCAATACATTATATATTCAGAAAAAGGAACGAAAAAAATCAGACGTTTGTTCGTGTGTGTTCTTTCCTTCTTGTGTTGCAGTCTAATCGGCAACACGACGTGCAGTTCGTGGAGTAAAGAAGTGAACAGAGCGAGTGGTGATGTCAGCAGATCGCAACAAGTTAAATCTGTTATGAACATACTTTAACAGCTGCACACGAGAAGGAAAGAACACACAACTGTTTTACCAAGCCAAGACAATGTAAACATGACAAATAATTACCTTTTTAGACAGCTCAAAATGCTTTCTGCAGCTTGTTAAGCATGCGCGAGCAAACGGCTGAAGCTGGAGCGTTCTTCTGTGATTCAGGAAGTGATTAGAGCCGTTTTCAGCGGCCAATTTGCAGACAAAATGATTAATCCAACGCGAAATAATTATTTTATATACACAGAGTCCAGTGCAGAGTGCGTGGCAGCCGGTGGAACAAAGAACAGTGTCCAGCTGTGAACACAGCGGGAAGGATTGTCACAACGACGTGCATGCTACTGCGTGTCAGGGGGCCTTTAGTCAGCTCTCCTGTGCTCTGCTGAGTCCCACAGTTAGATGCGCGTTCAGGTTTTTGGGGGCGTGGCTTTGGACAGAGCCGGACCCGGTGCCACGAGGGGGTGTTTGGGGGCAACGCCCACTCACGTCATCAACCTCGCCCCCTCGGATGTGAGAGTTATCAAAAATAAAAATAAAAAAGAAAGAAAAAGAAATACTGGAAAATATAGCGCCTCGCAGTTTTGCAGATTTTTTTAGTCCAATTTTGCATGCTTTTTTTTTTATTTTACAGCGCATTGTGCTCTGCGTCCTCATCAAGCAGGCCGGTGTTCTGTTGAGATGACGGGACACCTGTTGCGGCACCGCGAAGGGAGCGTACGCGCATTGTGTTCTGTGTGTCTGTTTATAAGAATCTTCTCGCCCAGAAGAAAAAAGAGCGCCAACAACTACCCATAACTGTGTTCTTCACTCGGAAAAGACACCTGCACCGAGGTGTGACTCAGTAGAAAAAGCGGCGCCACAACGAAGAGGTGCGATCAGAGGAACTGTGAAATACTGATGAGTCACTATTAATAATTTCTCATGTGTCCAACCTCGTAGGTTGATTGTTAAAATTAAATTTGTTAGTTCTAAAAGCCATCATAATTATTTATAGGAAAACGTTCTATTTTTATTTCTCAAACAAATGTTTGGGCCTGAAAACAGGTTGGTCTTATTTTTCTACTAAGGCTTGAACTTTGAGAGTGTTTACACATGAGAGAAAAGTGAGAAAATGCTAATGCCTTTTTTAGAAAAGTGTATAGTGAGGGGTTTTACAGCCTTAAAGCGTCTGTAATAATTGCAAAAAATTGTCTACTTCGCGGATTTTGCCTATTGCAGGCTATTTTTAGAACGTAACTCCCGCGATAAACGAGGGACCACTGTATATCTACATGAAAGGTTTATCTTTGACCCGTTGTGTGACTGTCATGCCCAATTGCGCTGTGTTTGTGCTTGTGATGGAGGGCTGTATGTGGGGTTAATCTACTGTCTCGTGTCGTTTCTCAGACCAGTTGTTGGTTTGGTTTTGTGGTATGCAGGAAATCACTTGACCGAGGGTCTATATGTTCAAATAATAATTAAAAAAATACTGTCATCACTCTTTACTCTTACTCAGTCAGTCTCTTACAACGGTGTAGCCTAAATACACGAGCTTTCTAGGAGTGCACCCAATTCATTACGCACGCTCAGAGGCAGGTACCCTCTGGTGCGCACTTTTTTGGGGGGGGGCAACCCCGCCTCCTGTGATAAACTCATCGCCCCCTTAATATTTTTTTCTGGCGCCGGGCCTGGACAGAGCACTGATGGGTAGGGGGGAGGGGTGGAACCTCGAGGAGGTGCTACTTTCAAATCTTCCTAGCTCTCTTGCCAGCTTTCCAGGACTACCAACTCTAGCATTAAGTAGATGGGTGTGTTCCAAAGAGAGAAAAAGGATGAGGGAATTAATTTTTACTGCATTTCTTTTTACTGTTATATAGTTTGTACTCCTTAAAACGCTTCTGGTTCATTTTTAATACAGAATTAAACTATAGCCTACCATTTTTATTTATCTGAAGACTTTAACTCTGGGCTTTGTATCTGGCTATCTCGCTAGCTATTCACAAAGGTTTTTAATCCCCCCCCCCCACAATCGATAGTGGTAGGCACAGTGGCTTATTGGTTAGCACTGTTGCCTCACAGCAAGAAGGTCCTGGGATCTTTACATACCTCCCGCCCCATCTTTGCATGGGTTCCCTCCGGCTGCTCCAGCTTCCAAACACATGCACGTTATGTGGGTTGGAGAGTTTAAATTGACAGTAGGTCTGAGTAGAGAAGCTTGAATCTTCGACTGGACTGGGTTGCTTGATGCAAGGACGTTTTGCTTCTAATTGCAGACGCTTCCTCAGCTAAATTTCTTGCTCTGGTAGTCTGACTTCTGTCTTGACTCTTGTAGAGAAGAATAACAGAAGCCAGCAAAAGCTGGAGTTTTAAACCTAACCAGACCTCTCCTACCGAGAAGCACACTGATATTGGCTAGTGACTAACAATTGCTCTAATTAGCACCTGTTATGCTCTAGTTAGCACCCTCTTAATGACAGGGCAGCTGTCCCTCCTAACGATGGTACTGATGCTCTCCTGACAACTCTCCTGATGATGTGAATGACTCATTACCATGAACAAAAGACTGAAACTGCTTTGACCTGAGTACCTCATTGTAAACAGGGGACAAAGCGTGTCTCAGACCCCCTCCCCGGTTAAGGCTGGGTTTCAACTGTTTCACACAGTGTCTTTAAGGTGGAGATGAACTGCAGACTGAGGTCCACCAGTGCCCTCTCTGTGGTGCTGGTATAGCCTTTTGTGTAATGGCTGCTTAGTCGCACCTATGTAGTGTTCGTTACAGTTTTCCTGACATCTGATAGAATACACTACATTGTTCTATATTTCTCCTTTTTCACACAATTCACAGACCATAGGTCTAAGTGTGTTTGTCTGTCTACATGTGGTTCTGCGATAGACCGGCATCCTGTCCAGGGTAGAGCAATACTGCATTCAGAAACCTTGGAAGCTCAGAAAGACCTGACATAAAAAAAAACCTCCTGCTTCTGGAAAAAGTGCGTTCATGAGATTTTCTCAGAGACAAATATGGATCAAATACTTAAACCTCTGGGGCCGAAGCCGTCGTATACGACGCTAAGACCAAGCTTTACTAAATTCTAAATAACTTTTGAATGATATGAGATAGAAACTTACTTTTTTTTGCTGAAAAGTTAACTCCGCTGACTTTCAAGCCAGCCATCGGCCATCTTTGTACTCCTCATAGAAGCTGTGTGATGACGTGCGCAATGTGAGTGTCCAATTGGTTCACCATCACATGGTTTTCCAAAATGCAATTGTAGGGTAGATTTATCTCACGTGAAAAGCCAAAGATCGTTTTCAGGAGTGATACGTTACTAGTTGGCCCGTTTGAATAGCCCCCTGGGTGCTCCAATGAGTACATACTATTAGTACATACTCAGTGTGCCCTGCGCCATTACGCACAGCGATCAGTGAAAGCAGGAGCACATGGAGAGTCTCTCCACTAGTTTGCATGTGAATGTTACTGGATAACTCTGTTGCTTTCTCTGCGTAAAGCACTGTTTACCATATCATGGGCAACAAAACGCATAGACCATTTTGTATATATTGTTCGAAATGTGCATTTGTGTTTATTGTTTGAACCTTATTGTTGTACAGTCTTCCACACAATAAGACCTCGAATTACCTTTATAAAGTGTCAAAACAGTTGTTTATTGTAGTTTGCTTTGTGTTGTGAATAAATGTGTGTGGAAAATTATTTTTCGCTTTATTTTTTCCTTGCCTGTTTTTGATTGTAAACCTTTATTACACTTATAAAACACAACAAAAACATATATATTCTGAAAGCACAGGTTGTCCTGAAAAAAAAGAGACATAAAATTTGATTGTGGGATGCAGGGAGAGCTGTTAACAGCAATAATAAAACATTTATGCCAGGCGAGTGAACTGTCCAAAAAATGCCCTCGGACACCAGAGGGTTAAGCCAAATTTATGGTACTCCATATCCGCAAGCCACGCAGAGCACTCGCCATCATGGCGGGACCCTCTCCGTAGCCTGACTTGCACCTCCCAAAATTATAACTACATATTGAGATGACGAGACTGCATGGGCTGTGATTGATCCGCAAACTCCATCATTTCCAGAATCTCACTTTTCCAGTGTCACAAGTAACCCAGTTTTCACAAAAAAAACAAAAAAAAAACATTCATGGGTAGCAACGCTTGGCTCTAGATCCAAATTTAGCATGATAGAAACACAAGCTGGGTTCAGGATGCTTCCACGGCGAAACAGGTGCCTTTGCCATGAGTGCTGCATCAACTGTGAGCGGTGCAGGTGTGTGAAAGCTGTGGGCTGGTGCAGTAGTGGCAGTGTGGGCAGGGATGAGTGCTGCAGCAGCCATGTCGTGGTGTTGCCCAGCTAGAAAAAAACTTGTCCATGTTGTTTGCCAGTGCACAGCAGTCTGTAATGGTGGTGTTGGCAAAAGCTGCACACACCTGAGGGGGAGTTGCCACAAGAGGAGGTGGACAAACAGGACGTCAAGCCTGAGCGTTGAGAGCTGCGTATTAATTCCTTGCTGGGGGATTTTGCAGGAGACTAACCAGCTTTGTCACTGTGGAACTGCTGAGGGCCGACACAACATAATAGTAATTTGTGTCATCTGTGGTGATCTCCCGCAGTGGAAATTGCCACAGTTGAAAGTAGGAGCAACAATTGCCCATTTTGACAAAGCATCTGTGTGCCACTTTATTTCTCCTTTTTCACACAATTCACAGACCTTTTACAACAGCTTGTCCATGTCCGTTAACCTCACAGGAGTTCTGACCAGCCCAGTCTCACGTTTTTTTTTTTCATGCTCCCGTGATGAAATGAGTCAAATTTTCGTGACGGGATTTTTTTAATTCACTATTACTAACCCTACACTTACCCCCAACCCTAACCTTAACCATAAGCTAACCCTACTCCTTTCCCCCAACCCTAGCCATAACTACCCCGACCACTGCTTCACTTTAAATTTTTTTGTGCAGCCATCATGGAATGAATTAGAATGAATTTGTGCTGCCATGATGAAAATGAGGTGCTTTTCGTCGCAATATCATGAACCAATAGATTAATTTATATTTCGTGCTGCTGAATCACGACTTGTTGTGAGACTGGGTTGGTTCTGAAAGGACAAAAGACCACAGTGGGTCGAGACAGCTTGTCATATGCACAGCAGGAATACACATGGGCAGTTACCCACACACGGGCTGAGAGAGGAAACATCATGCACACCTCAGTGTGTTAACACCTGCAGAACAGAGGACACACTCAAAACACTGGTGGCGACACTTTGGCATGTGGTTCGCACATCTGGGCATGTTGCCACATATCAAACAGGAAACACGTGGTATGGTGAATTATGTCCATTATGTGTTGAATGTCCGCCACATGTTCCAGAAGCATTGGATAGCAGTACACAGAGTAAGAAGCACACAGAGTAAATGGTAAATGGACTGCATTTACTGTATATAACACTTTTTCATCTGCATCAGACGCTCAAAGCGCTTTACAGTTATGCCTCACATTACACAGACACTCACAGACCGATGTCAGGGTGCTACCATGCAAAGTACTCACTACACACTGGGAGCAACTTGGGGATTAAGGACCTTGCCCAAAGGCCCTTCATGATTTTCAGGTCAGGTTGGGATTAGAACCGGGATTTGAACTGAAGCTGAAAGGCAAAAAAAGAAAAATATTTAAAAGGTGGGGAGTCTGGGTGGGGGGGCAGAGCTCCCCCAGAAGCTGAAAGACAAAACCAAAAAACTTGTTTAAAAAGGTGGGGATTGGGGGGGGGGCCCAGAAGCTGAAAGGTTTTAGTCATGCTAATGCTCCTCTGAAGCATTTACTCAAAAAAAAGTCTGAAGGACCTAAATGACATGGTGAGATGCTGAAGAGCTCTGCTCGTTCATGTCCATGACATATACAGAAATTAATAATAATTATTATTATTATAATAATACTGTGTATATGATAACAATAACCTAAACAATTTATAAATACATTAAGTTGCTCTAAAAAGAGGTCTAAGGTTCTAAAAACATTCTGGACTCACATGCCATTCCAACTCATTATAGAGGGTTTTCATGTGACGTATCAGTCACGTCATTTTGTGTCCTGCGGCCATTCTGGATTACGACGTGGTGGCCGCTGTGATACGCTACGTGCATTTGGTGAACAATTGCAGAAGCTTCAACGTCTGTGTGAAGAAGCCTCACGGCACCATGGCGCTGAGAGAGATCCGTCGCTACCAGAAATCCACTGCTCCCAGAATTTTATTTTATTCTGCAATAAAATTATATAAGAATACATAAAAATACTGCCGAGGATAACACAAGAACGCTTCCAATACGGATGCTTATTTACATTGTGGTCCTCAAGCACCGAGCTGCTGATCCGCAAGCTGCCCTTCTAGCGCCTGGTGAGAGAAATCGCTCAGGACTTCAAGACGACCTCCGCTTTCAGAGCTCCGCTGTGATGCTCTGCAGGAGGCCGGTGAGGCTGACCTGGTCGGCAGCTTCCTAGTTCACAAAATCGCAGTGTGACACGGTCGGTCAGTTCGTTACATCGCCACTAAATTCACTATCTGGTATAAGATACGGATCCACTGAACCAACTGCTACACATCTATCATGATAAATAGCTTCATCTCGAGGATTTAAAGCATCGTAATAACCGTACAATCTCTCCATTTTTCTATCACGTGACAGCCTCCTTGTAATCCAGAATGGAGACAGCAACTGTCCTGCAGCAAATCGGTCACGCGATTGAAAACCCTCTATACAAACTTTGCGTAATTTATTACCACCTTTGAAAAAATGTCACCTCCCTATTTCATAAACACTACCCAATCTAGAGCCCGTGGATCCCCACGTGCAGCACGCTTGTTTATTATACCATTCATTCATGCACATCTGTGCATCTGTCCGTCATCCTGCAGACCACGCCTCCCACACAAACACAGGCGGGCGCGTGTCACGTGATGATTTCAGCATGGCGGCGGAGTTTGGAGAAGGATTTTTCGGCACCGACGGGTCCTAAAACCTGCCCGGACTGGATGCTGCTTTGACGACAGTCGCCGTGTGAGCTTCGGCTGTTCTTTCAGGTAAATTTTTTTTGTTGTTGTGGTTGGTGTTATTTTAAAAACTCTGTAGTTTGAATGTGGTCAGGCGCCATTGAGTGGAAAGAACAACACAGTTTTGGTTTGTTGCGCGTTTCTCAGTTCACTTCAGAGGCAGTTTTGTTGTTATTATTTTTACTACATGCTTATTTGTATACACCAAGTGTAAAAGCCGTAACGCTGTCATGTTTGTGTGTGTGTGTGTGTTTTTCTTGGTGTTGTGCAACATGGTTTTTAACCCGTTTGTGCCCAGATTGTTTTTTTTTTATAAGTGTAAAAAGTTGCATTAGTACCTTTGAGATTTTTTTATTGTGAGTAGTATATGACAGTGATACACGTCGGTAACAATTGTTGCCAGTGGAGCAAAACGGGTTAACAATGAGCCGACCTACTGGGTTTTTTTTTGTGTTATTAACATGTTGACACATAACAGACTGTCACTACAAGGGACAAAGGTACTAAACTATATATACTTTTAAACTTTCCCCTTATAATACCTGAGCTATCAGCTGGAAGAGCTGCTAGTTTTGTCACTGTGAAGAAAAAGCACAGCAAACTTGAAAACCTGAAACCCGAAAAGCAACACACACACACACACACACACACACACACACACACACACACACACACACACACACACACACACACACACACACACACACACACACACACACACACACACACACACACACTTGTAATCTACCAGCTGGTGTTTGTGGGAAGGAATCAGTATTTGCAGGATAGAGGATTGCCATGAATGTGTTGTAAACACAGGAGTGCAGCTGTGCCCTGCTGTGGCCTTTAGCCTCCACTAGTGGAAACTATTCCATCAGCATGACAGACTGTTGAAGTCTGTGTGGAAACTCGAGGTCCTGGTGTTTTGTGTTATTTGTTACTGCACAGATCAGCAAAATCTGAATATTCTGGAGTGGCAACATTTAATTGATCTTCAGTCAGCTATTAAATTACTTCAATATCATTTAAAAAGTAACTTTTTTTCAGCTTATTAAATGTGACTATTTTCTGGTTTATTTTAAGGGGGTCAGCTGAAAAATTTTGAATCCTACACAGTTATTTCAAAAGGTTCTAAAAACATGATACTCCCATAAATCACATATCTGCTTAAGCCTGGTTCACACGGCAAGATTTTTAAATTGTCTGTAGGTTTCCTATACCCGAGAGAGCACCCATATGGAGATAAAAAAAAAAATCATAGATCTAACAGTTTTGGTCGTACAGTGTGTGGTGTGCAGCCACATGGTAACACCACAAACGAACAGATCTCACACATGAATATTCCCAGGTCAGACGGCAAATCTTGCAAAATCTCTCAAGATTAAATGTGACTTCAGAGTAGATAAACATGGTGGATGAGGAAGATGCAACAGAGATAAGTTTGTGGACTATTTCTAACAGAAAAAAATGATACAAAAAGAAAAGAAGAGTTGCTGGTTAAAGGAGTGGAGACAGCATGACCACCGGACTTTCTGGTAAGCCATAACAGCCGTTTAGATTTTGGATTCCACACTGTGTGTCCGTCACCTCGCTTTCTGATTGGCTCCACATCACATTCAGCAGGCTGCGTGCTCGTTTGGGGACACCACACACTGCGATAACGGGCCAAGACAATTCAACATGTATATCCATCCCCAATTTGCGGTCTAAGCGGTCCCAACATCCTTCTGAGCATATCAGAGTGCTCTTAACACACCACACATGGCAGGAATATTTGATACGATTATCTTTAGCGTCATCACGATAATCAGGGCATCCTTAAGATTGTCGGAAGGGGAAGATCGTGTCCAATATCGGCCTAATTATCTTGCTGTGTGAACCAGGCATTAGGGCACTATCTCACTGGGCTGCAACAGCTTGCAAGGGAATATAACAGAATTTGCATGATGTTCGCTAGGTGTTGCTAACCCCTCATTTGAGTCATAGGGTGTTGCTTGTATCACACCTGAATTCGGAACAATTCAAAGTTGGCAAAGCGATAAAGGTCCTAAAGACCGTTGAGAATAGTTTCTGAAACTCATAATGTGTGAGACCTTTGTGAGGAATTGACCATACATGAAACTACATTGCAAGTGATTGAAGACAAAAATGATGATCTGACATTCCTCATGGGAGACACTCATGAGCTGTCCTGGTAGTACGCCAAAATAGCGGAGATGATCAGAGTGAAATAGCGCTTCTTGAAATGGCAGCGCAAGTCCAGCAGCACCACCATCCAGCCTGGCTGTGTACACAGTTTCAGTGGGCTTCAGGACTCCTATTCACTTGATTTGGACTTGTGTTTTTAGTTTTTTCTTTTTTTAGATTTGTTTTTTATTGAGGAACACAATGGAAGTTATATGCTGGTGCCTGGCTCCAACCCACTGTGCACACAGGAGTATGGAGGAGGAGGAGGAGGATGTCACCAGTGATATGTGCCAACTCAACATGCAGATCCACCTCAGATCTGCTGTGGTGACCCCAAGTGAAAAAACAAAACAAAACAAGGGAACAGCCAAAGGGACTTACTATGTCCTTGTAGAACAAGAGTAATCAGAGATTTCTGGAGTGAAGAATTTCATGCCCTGATATTTATCTGTGGTGCATATTTGTTGAGAATCCGTGAAGTAGTTTAGACGTAATCCTTCAAAGACTATATAAAGTGAACTCTTTATCCAAAATCCGGATCAGGTTCACCTCCAAAAATTCAGTGGAGTCTTCCATGCCCAAATATATCTGTGGTGAAAAGTTGGTGAGAATCCGCAAAGTAATTATGAAGTAATCCTTCAAAGCCTATATAAAATGAAATCTTGATCTAGAATCCGGATCCAGATCACGTCCAAAATTCAGTGGAGTCTTCCATGCCCTAATAGCTATATGTGGTGCAAATTTGATGAGAATCTGTAAAGTAATATTGAAGTAATCCTTCAAAGCCTATATAAAGGGAAATCTTGATCCAGAATTCAGATCTGGATCACCTCCAAAATTCATTGGAGTCTTCCATGCCCTAAAGCCCCTTTAGCATTGGTGTATTCGTAGAGCTGCTCATTGCAGTGTATCGTCTACGCTGCGTTGAGCAGCTCTACGCCCACTTTTAGAGCTCTACGTCGAGTTTTTGCTCCCTGCGCAGCACTATGTTGAGGGCTACGCGCGTAGGATGGAAGAAATGAAACATGTTTAATTTTCTTCGGTGTAGAGCGCTGGACACAGTTTGAATCAGGTCTGCGCAGCACAGCGTTACTGCATGTAAGTCTGTGCAACACTGCGCTCCTGTACACAACCAAAAACTGAGTGCGTCAGCTGGAGAACATGATCACACAGCCCACGGCACCTGTGTGTTCAGAACAGGGAATCGAACCTCACTCTCACTCTCTCTCTCTCTGTGTCTGATCGAACCTGTGCACTTGCTGCATGTCGGTGCGCTCATCAAACGCCCTGATTGATCAGTCTGATCAAAACTGAAAAGAGCTGTGACTCTTTAAAATAAACTCGCACCTGCTGCATGGCGGTGCGATCATCAAACACCCTGATCGATCAGTCTGATCAAAGCTGAAAAAAGCTGTGACTCTTTAAAATAAAGGTGCACTTGATGCATGTCGGTGCGATCATCAAACGCCCTGATCAATCAGACTGATCAAAACTGAAAAGAGCTGTGACTCTTTAAAATAAACGCACACTCGCTGCATGTCGGTGCGATCATCAGATGACCTGATTGATAAGGTCTGATCAAATCAGCAGACCTTATCGGAGCAACCGGAGGTTTAAAAGTTTAACGAGTCACAGCGTTTTGTTCAGGGCAGCCTGTTATGTGTCGGACGCAGCTCGGAGAACCGACCAGCGTTTGAAGGACCCAGTATGAAATAAGCAGAGCACGGTACAAAGGCTAACTGAATTTAATACATAACAGTGATAATATAATAACAAAAAGGTGCGGCCTGGCGTGGTGCGCTCCCAGCAGCGCTAACGGTCTGGAGCCAGAAGCTGTTTCGGACCCAAGGACCCCGCCGACACCCCCCAGGTGGCCGCAACAACCGAGTCTGTGAAAGAAGGAACCATTATGTGAGTCCACACTCTACACACAGAACACTTAAAGGTGTACAAACAGCAAACACTTCCTGGCTTGATTACTGATCAGCTTCCAAACCTGCAGGCATGGAACATCCAGTTCACAAAACTCCACCGCAGTGGAAGCTGATACATGACTAACAAACAGCTCAATACAATAAGGTGTGAGGGACACCACATTTACTGACTGTATAACTGTTAGTCACAAAATCTAACGTACCTCAGGAAGTGTGCTGACGAGCGTGAGACCTCACCCCCTCCTCTTTCACAGACTGTGCATCAAACCTGGACGTTCTCAGCATCCGCTGCTGATGAGATGGCTCCCGAGACGACGATCTCACCCGTCTGGTCACAGGGTCGTGTCTCTGGCAAATACACACTGTGCACTCCAGTCTTAAATGCCAACATGTTCCAATCCATCCAGATGCACCGCAGCTGTGAGTCCTGACGAGTCGCAGGTGATCAGGGTGAGGTCCTGACAGCCTCAGCAACACAGCCACTCAGTCCCAAATGCACGCCACCTGGGAGGAAAACCAAAAAACAGAAACAAACCGGCAGCCAGGCCCCCCCCAGCCATATAACAGTACCCCACCCTCACGGGAAGCCTCCCGGCGACCACACACACCTGGCCCAGGAGAAACACCCCCCTCCAGGGACCATGGCTGGAAACCGCGTCTGCGTTCATCCTCCAACAGACTGGTTGAACTGGCTGCATCTTTGCCCCTGTCTCCGACAGTCTCTTAGCACAGGTGTGGCCAGGAGTTCTTACACCTGTGCGGTCAGCCTTTATCCAAACATGTGTGATTAGTCATAAAACAAAACAACCAAAACACCCCCCCCCTCCCCAGGGGACCGTCCCATCAAACCCCAGGGAAGGGGAGAAAGGAAAAACAACCCAAACCCAAGCCTACAAACAAAAATACTAAACCCCCCCCCCCCCCCCAGAGGACCGTTCCATCAAACCCTAGGGAAGGGGAGAAAAGAAAAACCCAAACTTGAGCTCACAAACACAAATGCCAAAATACCCCCCCTCCCCCCCCCAGAGGACCGTTCCATCAAACCCCAGGGAAGGGGAGAAAAGAAAAACCCAAACTCGAGCTCACAAACAAAAATGCCAAAATACCCCCCCTCCTCCCCCCAAACGACACGTAGGGACCAACACCCCCCAGAGGGCCACCCGCCAGCTCCAGGAGTAATAACCACGGCCGAGGTCCCTTTGGGATCCAACGTCACCCACGGGGACTACCAGCGCCTCCCAGAGGACCACTCGTTAACCCCAGGAGACGCCTCCCCTTATGACTAATGGACCCAGCCCCGGCCGTCCACGGCTAGATGGACCCAACGCCCTTTCCCCCCCAGAGGACACCACAGTCAAACCCTGAGGGCGGAAACTGGGGGGGGGGAAACAAAAAAAATACCCCAAACCCCCCCCCTCCCCTCCCGGGTGCAGAGGCCACCTGGGAAACGCCCAGCACAACCTAACTGCACCCCTCCAGCAATGCCGACACTACGGCACACCCGGCTGGAGTCAGAGGAGAAGAGAGGGCATAACAAAAAACAAAAAGAAAAAACAACCCAAGTACCAACCCCATCACCCCCCCAGGGGACCGTTCCATCCAACCCTGGGGATGTGAAACAAAAAGAAACAAAAGAAAAAACAAACAGACCAACACACAGTTGTTTGGGTCCCTGTTTTTTTTTTTTTTGCAAAGGCTACAGGGCCACACCCCCAGCCAAATAGTGGACAACAAAAAATAAAAGCCCACACAAAAACCAACTCAAAAAACACCCACACAAAATGAACTAACACAAAACAAATCAGTGAGTTATACCGTCAAGCTCCACCAAATGGAACACACCTGTTCCTACTCAAGAGCTTGACGGTAACGTGATGCAGTCACCACAAGGGGGAACCAGAGTGCAAAAAATGAAAAAAAAACCCTTTGGCGACAGAAAAAACAAACGAGCTGCTCTTATGTGCGCAGCTGAGTGCAACACACAACCAAAATGTGCTCAACTAAATAACGCCGGAGCTGAAACAACAGACGCAGTAGTTACCTTTATCCGGGGAAACGGGGCTACGACTGTAACACAGGAAGCCCAGCGACCCGTGCTAACAGAGCTCCGCCGTGCGCGTGAACCCATTACAAACGCACTCTTGCAGCTCCCGTTTACACCTCTTATCCGGTCGGAGTGTGACGCGAAGCCGTCGCCAGTCACACTCCACCACGACCCATGGATAAGGCACAACACAGGAACACGGCTGCAAGAGAGCACAAATTAGTATCCAGTAATGGGTCTCAAACATGCACCTTCCGGGCGGAGAGCCCCGCAACTGATCCGGATAACCACTGAACGTCTGCTGCCGCCTTCCCGGCGCGTTACCGTCTCTGCTACCGCTGGGTCCGTGATGTTTGGCCAGAGACTACTGTTATGTGTCGGACGCAGCTCGGAGAACCGACCAGCGTTTGAAGGACCCAGTATGAAATAAGCAGAGCACGGTACAAAGGCTAACTGAATTTAATACATAACAGTGATAATATAATAACAAAAAGGTGCGGCCTGGCGTGGTGCACTCCCAGCAGCGCTAATGGTCCGGAGCCAGAAGCTGTTTCGGACCCAAGGACCCCGCCGACACCCCCCAGGTGGCCGCAACAACCGAGTCTGTGAAAGAAGGAACCATTATGTGAGTCCACACTCTACACACAGAACACTTAAAGGTGTACAAACAGCAAACACTTCCTGGCTTGATTACTGATCAGCTTCCAAACCTGCAGGCATGGAACATCCAGTTCACAAAACTCCACCGCAGTGGAAGCTGATACATGACTAACAAACAGCTCAATACAATAAGGTGTGAGGGACACCACATTTACTGACTGTATAACTGTTAGTCACAAAATCTAACGTACCTCAGGAAGTGTGCTGACAAGCGTGAGACCTCACCCCCTCCTCTTTCACAGACTGTGCATCAAACCTGGACGTTCTCAGCATCCGCTGCTGATGAGATGGCTCCCGAGACGACGATCTCACCTGTCTGGTCACAGGGTCGTGTCTCTGGCAAATACACACTGTGCACTCCAGTCTTAAATGCCAACATGTTCCAATCCATCCAGATGCACCGCAGCTGTGAGTCCTGACGAGTCGCAGGTGATCAGGGTGAGGTCCTGACAGCCTCAGCAACACAGCCACTCAGTCCCAAATGCACGCCACCTGGTAGGAAAACCAAAAAACAGAAACAAACCGGCAGCCAGGCCCCCCCCCCCCCCAGCCATATAACACAGCCTTTACCGCTGCCAGACTCAGCAGCATCTGGACACAATGAAAGTGATTGACCAAGACAAAATAAATAAATAAATAAATAAATAATGTTATATGACTGTTTTTGAGCCGCACCACACCTGCAGTAGAGAAAAGAGCGCACTTCCACAGAGGCAGAAAGTAGCACTGAACTGGTTTAATAGCGGCAAGGTACACGCGACTGTGTGCACACATTAAAAAGCGAACACACGCAGCTGCAAGTATGAACGAACACTGAAAAAGGGCAGAGTACGCACGTATTTCGGGCGTATTTAAATGACACACAACGCCGCAATGAGCAGCTCTACGAATACACCAATGTGAAAGGAGCTGAAGCTCTCACCTATTTCTTTTGGAGACTTTTGTCACTCAGGAACAGTGTTGCCACAGTTACTTTGAAAATTTACTTTATTAGTTACTTTATGCAGTTAGTTTGTACAGTTACTTCATTAGCAGCTTTATGCAGTTACTTTATTAGCAGCTGTCGACAACTTGTAACTATAATGTAGCTAATAAGGAAACTAGTAATCCAACTTGGTTTCTCTTAAAATTGAGTAATCAGCAAAGTAACTAATCACCAAAGTAACTGATAGTTACTTTTCTGAGTACTCAAGCTTAAAAATAACCGTTACATTACTAGTTACTTTATTAGTTGCATTCAGCAGCTGCAGATAACTTGTCGGCAGCTGCTAATGAAGAAACTGTATAAAGTAACTGTAGAATGTAACTGTAAAAAGTAACGAATAAAGTAACTTTTCAAAGTAACTGTGGCAACACTGCTCTGGAATGAGTGAAAGTTGAGGTACAGCTGTGTTTGTTTGTTGGAATTGCAGAGCGGCACGGAGCAGTGACACCGTGAAGCCACTTCAGCCATTGTTGACAACTAAGTGGAAGTCCAAATACACAGTTAACTTTTACTTCCACATAAGAAACCCAGAAACATGAAAATCCCCCATTAAGTCCCTTTAACCCCGAGCCTACAGTCAGCATGTTCCTGTCGCACAAGTTGCACAAATGCCTATTAAATAAGGCACCAAGCCTTCAAGAAAAAAAGGGTGTTATTTCAGTTGCCCACAGATTTTATGTAGAATTTGTCATTGCTGAAAGATGTACCACCACTGTTTTAAAAAAAGTCATAAAAAGAATTTTCTTAGTCATGACTATAATTTTATTCCTCACTCCTTAAATAAGGGATTCATAAGATGACATTGCCAATATTATCAAAATTCAGGCTGTCTGGAAAAACATTAATAAATAGTTCTCCAGAAGGGAAATGTTCAAATGAACAGACAGCAATGCAATATTTTTGGTAGTGACCCATACAGTCTATGGTAGTGACCATAGTAACACAACAGATCACAGGGGCGTCCTCTGATTTATGCGAGGAATGCTGGGAAGCACATGGTGGCAGCCAATTAGAGTGTAGAAAGGCAGGGCGACGTTAGCTGAGTTTTCATGGGAAACGAAATAAATGCTCCGAAACAGCTTATTTCTATATAAATCGTATATGTTAGCATCTACACCGTGTGTAGCACATCATGTAAGGTCAAAGGGAATTTCCAGTCATTTCAAAACCTAATGCATGTGTAGTTGCGCACACACACTTCCTCCTGTAGATGGTGTTAAAAGGAAAACAAAATATTCAAAATACTCCAACTAACTTCATGTTTATTTAGCTGACAGCTGATATCAGGTCTTCATAGGCATCATACAAGTGTTGACTTAATGTTCTGTTGTGTCATAGAGATCAAGGTGTAGTATATAGGATCTTACCAACCATGCAACGTATGAGACATTTGCAATTTTTTTTTGAGGAATAAAAAAAAATTTAATAACTTTTACATGAGAAATGTTAAGTGCCATTTTTAACAATCATTGATCAGGATGAACCCCTGAGATGTAGAAGCTCATCATTTCAGCTCCATCTCTTGTGTCAGAAGTGGGGCATACAAGGAATCTTGGTTCTTCAACAGTGTTCATGGTTGGATAAAAATGATGAGCTCCATAGTGTCTTGGCTCTTCAACAATGTTCATGGTTGGATAAAAATGATGAGCTCCATAGTATCTTGGCTCTTCAACAATGTTCAGTGATGAGCTCCATGGAATCTTGGCTCTTCAGAAATGTTCATTGTTGGATGAAAATGATGAGCTCCATGGAATCTTGGCTCTTCAACATTGTTTAACAATGAGCTCCATGGAATCTTGGCTTATCAAGAGTGTACGTGGTTGGGCAACAGTGAC
Source organism: Thalassophryne amazonica (assembly GCF_902500255.1). Taxonomy (NCBI): domain Eukaryota; kingdom Metazoa; phylum Chordata; class Actinopteri; order Batrachoidiformes; family Batrachoididae; genus Thalassophryne; species Thalassophryne amazonica. The sequence goes on from NC_047116.1 coordinate 53,677,214, forward strand.
CAGTTGCATGGAATCTTGGATTCTCAACAGTGTACGTGGTTGGGCAACAGTGACCAGTTGCATGGAATCTTGGATTCTCAACAGTGTATGTCATTGGGCAGCAGTGATCAGCGTCATGGAATC